>NC_039246.1:27331855-27356066 GCF_003368295.1 Carassius auratus | reverse complement strand
TGTTACACACAGCATTATGGGTAATGTAGTTTTCCACCACAAATTCAGCCGTTATATGCTGTCAATTTAGTTTTATGTTTTGTTCTGTTTTTGTTTTTGACACAAAAAAAATAACTTTTAAGTTCACAATTATGTCTTTTTCCTCACAATCCCACAATGCTTCATGGGAGTGAATTTGCTCTCAGTTACTCTCTGATTGGTGGAATTTTCTCATATAGCATCATGGGTAATGTAGTTTTTTGGCACAAATTCAGCCATTAAATTTGATATGCAAACTGGTGGTTTAAACAGAAACAGGCACCATCGATTAACAATCCTGCAGCTCTTTAATGGTTTATAAGTTATTAAAAACCAAATTCTCCATGGTGTGTTTTTACGTCTGGTCTCTGTAATGAGGAAAGTGACTCACACTCCGGCCAGGACCTCGATGGAGCGCGTCTGCGGGCCGTAGCGTGTGTTCATGGCGTTATCCATCGGCTCCAGGAGGTCCATGCAGACGCCGCGCTCTGAGAAGTCCGGCTCACTAAACATCTTCATATGAGGGGAGGAGAAATCCTGAAAAACAAAGCATTTCACAGCCTTTAGTTGCATTAGCAGTTGGCATGTGTTCGGCGCTGGCTCTGGTTCGGTAATTTCCTGCTATTGTGTGTCCATAGCTCATAAACACCGCAGGTATACGCTGATGGAGGTTGTGTAACGCGTTTGGCTGTTTACTATTTGTAGTAATAATGACTGATGGAGATCAAGAGATGTGTAAAAATTTCTGAACTGATCCTAAATCAGTAACTCAGTTTGGGGTTCACCTGACCCCGATCACAGGTGTGTTTCTTAGACATGTTTACACAGCATGTGTTTATGAGTTCAACAGCTGGACAGAGCAGAACAGAGCAGAGCACTCAGTGTTTTAATGGCTGCACACACCGGTGCTTTAAATGGGAAGTCAGAATTTCCTATTTACATTCATGCATTTAGCAGAACGCTTACAAAGTGACTTACAAAACAGGAACAATTCCACAAACTGGGGTTTGTTAGCTGATGAACAGCTATTATTAATTAACTCATATAAAAATAAATTAAACTAAAATTTGCTTTAAATTTAAAACACTTAAATTAAAATGCGATAAAATAATTATCTGCATTAGTTAATTAATGCATTAATAACTTGTTAACATTGCCCCAGTCATAATATTATATATATATATATATAATATATATATATATATATATATAAATATAAATATATATATAAATATATATATATACACATACACATAATATAATATAAACATTACATAAATGTATATATTACTTTATATTTTATTAGTTTTTGTTAAAGTAAAATACATTTAAGATTAAAATGTTTTAATTTTTTTTAAATGTTTCATTACCTGGTAAATAATGCAAAATTAACTTGGCTTTTACAAAATATGAAGACCAAATTAACTACTAACCTAAAAGTTGTACCTGTTGCAGTTATACCTGTTGTACCAGTTTTACCTGCGCTCACTCAAATCATTAACACATCCCTCCACATTGGTGTTCTTTCATTGTCATTTTGACAAACTCGTATAACTCCACTACTTAAGAACCCACCCCCATCTCTTTTAGAGAACCACAGACTGGTTTTCCTTCCTCCATTTCATTGCCAAAACACTTGAACGAGCTGTGTTCAACCAAGTCTCTTCCTTTCTCACACACAGCAACCTCCTTGACAGCAACCAATCTGGCTTCAGAAGTGGACATTCAGCTGAGACGGCCTTGCTCTCAGTTGTTGAAGCTCTAAGACTGGCAAGAGCAGAATCCAAATCTTCAGTACTTATCCTGCTTGATCTGTCCGCTGCTTTTGACACGGTTAATCACCAGATCCTCCTATCAACCCTACTGGCAAAGAGCATCTCAGGAACCACACTTCAATGGTTTGAGTCTTACCTATCAGATAGGTCCTTCAAAGTATCTTGGAGAGGTGAGGTGTCTAAGCCACAACATCTAACTACTGGGGTGCCTCAGGGCTCGGTTCTTGGACCGCTTCTCTTCTCTGTCTACATGGCATCATTAGGTTCTGTCATTCAGAAACATGGCTTTTCATACCACTGCTATGCTGATGACACTCAACTCTACCTCTCATTCCATCCTGATGATCCGACGGTAGCTATTCACATCTCAGCTTGTCTAACTGACATTTCTTCCTGGATGATGGACCATCACCTTCAGCTTAACCTTGCCAAGACAGAACTGCTTGTGATTCCAGCAAACCCATCGTTCCATCACAATTTCACCATCCAGACTTTCACAGACTCTTTCATTAAGTTCCCTCCGGGTTGAATGACCTGCACAACTCAATCCACATCTTCAAGAAACGTTATCTGACCCTCTAACACTAGCACTCTCTATTCTAATTCTATACTTACAAAAAAAATTGTCCCTTTTAGACTTGCACACAAATTGATTTCTTTAAAAAAATTAAGACTAGCATTTCTAATCTTTTTGTATTCTATCTGTTTTCTTTTTATTTATTAGACAATTAACAAAAAAGTTCTCTAACACTAGCTTGCTCTATTGTTTTTCTATTCTATTAATATAATAATATAAAAACCTGTTATAGCACTTGCATATCATTGTTCTTTTGTTAGTTTTGATTACTTCCATTGTCCTCATTTGTAAGTTGCATTGGATAAAAGCTTCTGCTAAATGATTAAATGTAATTGTAAAATCTCAGGAGGTAGTCCACTAGACAAATCCGGTGAATGATTTACTTTAAAATATTTTCCACTCAGAAATTGCAAATACGTTTCACAAATTATTACAAAGAAACAAAAAGTAACATACTGAATTTAAACATGAAATTTGAAGTAAAAATACATTATCCTTGAGTTTTAAGCTTCAGAACTCATCAAACGCTCTTACAGCTTAAGCACAACATGACTATTCACCCAGCTAGTGAAGCGTGGTGACCGATGGCTAGTAAAGATGAGACTCACCATGAAAACGGGCCGTAGAGAGAGGAGTTGTTCCCCCGTTCCGCCCCAGTCTGTCCAGTCCAAATACTCTCCTTCCTCCAGAACGAACTGCTGCCCCTCGAAACCTTCGTCATCGTATCCCACCCACCTGAGACGAGAAGAGAGTAAAGCATCCAACAGCAGTGTCGGGAGTAACACATTACAAATAACACTACTTGATCAGATTAGTTACAAGAAGTAACTAGTAACATAACGCATTACAAATAATGCTAGTTACGTAATCGGATTACTTTTTCACAGTAACTAGTAACGTAATGCATTACAAGTTATGCTAGTTACGTAATCAGATTACTTGTTACAATTAACTAGTAACAATGCACTACAAGTAATTCAAGTTCCATAATCGGATTACTTTTTTTTTTTACAAGTAACTAGTAATCTAACGCCTTACAAGTAACACTAGTAACATAATCAAATTACTTTTTTACAGTAACCAGTAATGTAACATATTACAAGCAATGCTAGTTATGTAATCAGATTACTTGTTACAATTAACTAGTAACAATGCACTACAAGTAATTCAAGTTACGTAATCAGATTACTTTTTTTACAAGTAACTAGTAATCTAACGCCTTACAAGTAACACTAGTTACATAATCAAATTATTTTTTCACAGTAACTAGTAATGTTACGTATTGCAAGTAATGCTAGTTACGTAATCAGATTATTTTTTTACAGTAACTAGTAACAATGCACTACAAGTAACGCTAGTTATGCAGTCAGCTTACTTTTTACAAGTGACTAGTAATGTAACATTACTAATAACACTAGTTATGTAATCAGATTACTTGCTACAATTAACTAGTAACAATGCAAGTACAAGTTATTCAAGTTACGTAATCAGATTACTTCTTTTTAAAAGTAACTAGTAATATAACGCCTTACAAGTAACGCTAGTTACATAATCAGATTACTTTTTCAAGTAATGAGTTACTTTAAATTCACAAGAAAATATCTGAGATACTTTTTTCAAAAAAGTAATGACAGTTGAGAAAAGAATGCAGAAAATGCTAATTCTTATTCAGTATTTTGTCTTGTTTTAGAGTGCAAGTATCTACAACACCCTTGAAAGGTTTGATTAATTAAAAAATCGAACTGTTATATAATAATATAATATAATACACATGAGAGGTTGCTCTGAAATAAAAACACTGTAAGTTTCAGAGCTCAGAACTAACATTCTTTGATGAAGAAACCATACTAAGATTATAAGCGCAACTCCGGAAATATAAAATAATTAAAAAAAGGCATTTCATGACCTCTTTAAAAGAAACTTTTACTTGAGAAGCAAAATTACTTCAAGACTTGTTTTCTTAAAAAGGGATCAAAATGAAGTGAGTTTATGCTCAAAACAAGAATGAATATCTGCCAATGGCTGAATTTATTTTTCGATCACTTTTTAAGACTTTTCAGTCATTTTGCTCGATAAACAATGTTAGTTGTTTTAAGGACGTTTGAATGTTTGCAATGGAAAACAAGACATAAATACTGAGGATAAACCTCTGGGTTCAGGACTCACAGGCCTCCGAGGATCTTGAGTGATTCCACACAGTTCAGTCCGTGATCGTCCGGGTCGCTCGGGTCTGTTTCTGTCCTGGTGAAGGAGAAGACGTCTCCCTGAACCTCCATGCATCGGCCCTCCAGACCGGCCTTCTCATACAACACGGCCTGAGACACCGAGCCATGAAGAAATCACACTCTGAGTCAGTGTTAACCATTTCTGGTACAAATATCTAGCACTCTTAAATCAGGAAACTAAGTCTTACGAAAAAATGTATCAAAATTAAGTACGTTTAAGTGCAAAACAAGAACAAATATCTGCCAATGGGGTAAATAAACTTGTTTTCCCTTTGAATTCAGTTGATTTTTCTGACTCTGATATTTGTTTTTGTTTTAAGCATAAACACATAAATCTAATGTATTCGTATATATTCAGTCACTGTGCTTCTGCGGTAAATGTATGTTTTCAATATTTGTCCTGTAAGACATGACAAAACATACTGAGGAAGAGAAGTCACTGAAACTCACAAACCTTGACTGCGTTTGGATTCTCGACCTTCAGAGCGCCCTGGAAAACAAGCAGAGTTCTGGTGACACACTGCGTGATGACTGCAGACGGGTGAATAACACTACGGTGTGATTCGTACCATTCTCAAAGGTCTCAGAGAGCCGACCACGGGCGACGGGAAACCCCAGGCCTCCGGGAACGGATACTCTCCGGCCTCCAGAACCGCCAGCAGACCCTGGAAACCTGGATCACTGTAAACCATCCACCTGCAGAGCAGAGACGACAGCTGTCAATCATCCGTCACCTGATCACCTGACCGAGATCACCTTCAGTGGTTTTTATCTACTTCATCTCTCAACAGAATCTACAGAGAGACAGACTACATAAACAAACACAACTGACCTATTCCATTAAATGCTATTTTGACTTAAAACAAACAAATATGAATATGTTGTTCTGTAAATATTCCTGGTTGTTGTTGTTGTGTTCTGCTGCTGTAAATCATTCACCTCCACCCTCCTCAACAATCTGTGATTTTCTCTTTCTATTCCTGCTTACATTCCTGCCATAGCTTTCATCTGCCATTCTGCCCTTTTCCTGATTATTCCTGTCTTTCCTCTGTGTTTTTGTCACACACACACACACACACACACACACACACACACACACACACACACACACACACAAAAACAATATATCTAGAGTTTCCAAGTATTGTGTGTGACTGAAGTGTCTGTATCTGCCACTTTAATAATTATTAGCATGCTATTTTCCTCTTTCTGTCTGTTATAAACACTACTGAGAGCATCAGAATGAGTTTTTGTGCTATAGTCTGAGTGCAGGGTTCTGATATTGTTTATATGGCTCAGCGTGACTAATGCTGTGACTCAAACGCTCTCATGAAGCATAACATACTCATGAATCATCATCAGGAATCCAGTCATTATGTTCTCACAACACGGTCTTTGCACTGTACATACAGTTTAGTACTTAACTCTTGTTCTGTATGTGCACAGTTCAGTTATTTAAGATAATTTAAGTGTGACGACCGCATTCTACAACCGTATTGATTTCAGATAAAATCTGGTACTGGCAACCGCATTTACAGTGTGTACAGAACTGAACTGAAT
This sequence comes from Carassius auratus, assembly GCF_003368295.1. Lineage (NCBI taxonomy): Eukaryota > Metazoa > Chordata > Actinopteri > Cypriniformes > Cyprinidae > Carassius > Carassius auratus. The sequence goes on along the minus strand of NC_039246.1, from coordinate 27,349,911 downwards.
AAATAGTAAATAACATATTTAAATGTGTAATACAAGAAATCACAGGGAAGGAGGTATGTCTTGACCCAGGGTTGCCAGATAATGAGCAGAATAATATTTAAGTATACTTGACTTATAATTAAAAAAAATGTAAATATATCTGAGCTACAGCTACTCTGGAAATCCATGTTTTCATTGTTGTGCATTAGGGGGCGCTATCCCAAAACAACAGATGCTTCCACATGTAATGTCACGAATCAGACAAAAAACAGCATCAAAACTGTGTAACGTTTTGGAATTATACAATTATGACCCATGAAGAGTTAACGACGGCCAAGCATTTTGGGATGCTGTAATTCATTCATAGTCTTTTTTTCTGCCTTTGGTTCTAAATGTTATTTATTTATTTATTCATTTGTTTTTGTTTTTATGAAACTTGCCCACATTCAAGTGTTTACTAAAAATAATGAAGCTAGAATAAAATGCTTTTGTTAACCAGCAAATACCTGGTTCTTTCTTTTGATGTTTGAATGTTCGGATGCCTATTCATTTAACAACATATGTACAAATTAATGCCTAAATAGAGACATAGAGTATTGAAATTGAAAGGTATTGAAAGGTAACTTGCCCAGTTCTCCAAAACAGAAAATGAATCATGATAAATTGTTTGTAAGCACTCAGTAAAGATGTGCAAGTCAAGAGCTTCACATTGACAACACACACCCCAGTAAACGCTCAAGGTCCGAGCAGAACTTACAGGCCACTGTGGACTTTGATGGAGCCGGTGCTCTGAGGACGGTTAAAACTGCCCACTTCCACAGTTTCATCCACAAACTCAGAGCTTCTGCCCATTCCAGCGGGCTCGGTGAACAGCTCTATCCGGGGAGGAGTGTAGTCCTGCAGAAACATACAGGAAAACACAGCAGTCACTCCCATCTCTTTTGACCTTTGGTTATTGTGTTCAAAACAATAATTTCAAGAAGGTCACATACTATGACAGCCAGTCGAATTGAGCCAATGACCACAGGGGCAGATGTTTCTTCACCCTCTTCTGTCCATTGATTGGGCAGTTCTATAACTCCTTCCTCTTCCAGAGGGATGCATCGTCCCTCAAATCCCGGTTTCTCATATAATATCCAGCTACGAGAGGCCAAAATGCACAGTTAAATCTATTCAACTGAAAGGCCCAGTATTTGTTCACCATAGATGCCACTTACCATCCTCTGACCACTTTAACAGATATGACACTGGACAGTTTGATGTGTGTGGAATCAGGTTGATCCCTGTAGAACTCAAAGGACTGACCGCTGAACTGATGGTGCTCAAATATCACAATCTGACGGCCACAAAACGTCAAATTAGGGCCCAAGATGTCACATATTTTTACTTGCATGTTTAAAGCATAAATAAAATCAACTTTGCTCATGTTATGCAAATAGAGCAGGTTTACAGGTATGAAATTCTCTGATAGTTCAAGGGTTTGAAATTCTTGCAAACCTTTCCAGGACGCCGGTGGATTCCGCGAGAAGCTGGAATCTGAAAGACAAAACGCTGTGGTTAAGAGAGTAATGCAGGTTATTGGATTGCAAATGTTTCAGAATATTTAACCAAACAGACAAACTGTCAAAAACATGAGCCAATGATAACCCAAAGATTTTACCCTGTTCAAAGGTTCAACAAGTTGAACAAGTTTTGTTCAACAAACTTCAAATCTCCCACATCGTCATGTACAAATATGGACACGCATGAATAACAAGCTGGCATGCAGAGCTATTGCAGCTATGAACATAATTATATTTAGCATTTACAAAGAAAATACGCATTTGTTATGGACTCATACATTTGGAAGTTTTCGCTGAGGTTTAGCTTGAGGGATCTGAGCCGCTGGAACTGCAGGTGCCGGAGGAATCGTCTCTTCTGGGATCTTCCCTTCAGCTACGTCAACAGCCTTATTCAGATCCACTAGACCAGGAACTGAGGCACTTTCTCTAGCCATCTAACCAGAACACACAAATATACACACACAGAACAACTCTATTGTAAAACATCACTTAGCACTAGCTTAGGATATGAATGTATGCAAGTATGTGTTGTTGCTGTGGTCATTGTGATGAATGAGGGATGGCTGACCAGTGGGTTGATCTTATTTGATGGTTGAGCGTTTTCAGGTTCCTCAGGAAGAAATTTCTCCAGGAAACAAGGCAACATTATGTCATCAAAGCAAGGACATGGTGGAGAAGCATTCACATCTACTGTAGCTGTTTTCAGGGCATCATCAGAACCAGTCTGGGTACAATTGAGAAGCAGTGATTCATTAGTGTCTGTAAACATAGTGACTGTGGGGTCTCTTGAAGTTTTTGTGAGATCAGGTATCATTGCAGGTCCATCATCCTTGATAATTTTAAGATCATCCTGTGAACCAGACTGTATATAACTAGGCGCCAGAGGTGTATTAGCGTCTGTTAACGTGGTGATTGAAGGGTCTAATGAAGTTATTTTCAAGTCAGTTGTCAGTGTAGGTCCATCATCTGTACTGGGTTTCAGTACAACCTGGGAATCAGTCTGGGAACCACTGGGAGGAGTAGAGGCATTAAGGTCAGGTGTCATGGCAAGTCCATCATCCTGGGAAACAGACTGAGTACAACTAGGTGAAGGAGCATTAGTGTCTGTTAACATTGTGATTGGAAGGTCTGCTGAAGTTGTTTTCGAGTCAGGTGCCAGGGTAGGTCCAATATCTTTCATAGGTTTCAGCACAACTTGGGAACTGGTCTGGGAATCACTGGGGGGAGTAGGAACATTAGTGTCTGTAAACATGGTGACTGAAGGGTCTACTGAATTTGCTTTCAAGTCAGGTGCAAGAGTAGGTTCATCTTTCGTAGGAGTCGGTACAACCTGGGAACTAGCTTGGCTACCACTAGAGTCTTTTAATAGAGAGACTGTGTGGTCTCTTGAAGACGTTTTGAGGTCAGGTGTCATGGCAAGCCCAATGTCCGAGCTAGATTTTAGAATAACCTGAGAACCAGACAGTGTATCGTGGCTGTTATTCTTAACTAGGGTTTCCTCTATTGGGACCAATTTGGTTGGTTCTATAGTTGGGGCTAGCTGTAATTCTGGAGGTGCTGTATACCCAGGACCATCGCTGGGTGATAACAGCGCACCTGAAGGACTCTCAGTGGGGCTTAAAAACTCCATTCGTCTTCCTTTACTGGGGCTGCGTAAAACGCTGACGATAGAGCATCTCTCCAAACGAGATTTTGGCTTCAGTTTTTCTGTTGTATTTACATCTGTTCCCTCCACTTTTTCTTCCTCTACCTTTTCAGACCCCTTCCTTGCTCTTTGAAAGATAACGGACCTCGTGAGGATGCTCTCTCGTTTTGGTTTGATCTCTGCGTCCTTGACTTCTGCAGCTTGACTCTTTGATTTTGAACTTGAAGGCAAATCCAAAATGAATTCTCTCCTTCGCCTCAAGCCATACTGGAACTCCTCCGGATCAAAGGGTTTCTCAAAGTGGTCTTCTTTGATGGCAGGCATGGCAAACGGAGGTGCTTGCAGACGATGTTTATTGTGTTTGCGTAGGGGAAGATTGAATGGCATTGCTAGCCTTTTCACATTTGCAATGAAGTCATCTGGGTCAAACTCTCCCGATGTGTTCAGGAGGTTGGTCTCACTCGCAGAGGAGCTCAGCTTGGGATCTGGAATCAACAGCTTCTTCCTTAAAGGACGTTGGTGATCCACATCGAGCCAGCTAGATGGAGAGTCCCTGCTTTGGGAGGAGCTTCCGGGTGCAGCAGGGATTTGTGGAAGGAGAAAGGGTTTGAGGATAAATTCATTTTTTCTTGTGGATGGAGTTGTAGATTTAATGGAGAAGATCTCTTTCGCTGAGACTTCAGGACCCAAGGGCTTTTCTGGTGAAGGTGTGGCCTTGCTACTATCATTGTCTGGTGGTGATATTGTCTTTTCTTTGGATGAAGGAAGTGGAGTTATATTATTTCCATTGATAGAGGTTAGGGGGGAATGGGATGATGTTGGTAGTGGTGTGGTCTTTTCATTTTTAGTAGTGATATCAATGGAGACTGGTGGATTGGTTGAAGATTGTAGAGGTGCAGCATTTTCTTTAGTTGTGGCTTGTGGAGGTGTGGTCTTGTCATTATTTAAGACTGATGGTGGTTTGGTCGCATCATCACCTGAGCCTAATAAAGAGGAGGCAAACTCAATGGTTGATGATGCAGATGGAGTGGTCTTTTCATTATCTGAGCCAGATAATGTGGAGGTTGTCTCAATAGTTGGTCCTGGTATAGGTTTGGCTTTTTCATTGGCTAATGCTGCGGGAGGGGTGTTCTTTTCATTAGCCAGGCCAGTCAAAGTGGAGATTGTATCATTAGTTGAGGCTGGTGGAGGTGTGGTTCTCTCTTTGGAGTCTAATGAAGATGTAGTTTTTTCATTAGTTGAGGTTGGTGAAGGTTTGTTCTTGTCATCATTGGAGCTTAATGTAGCAGAGATTGTCTCAGAGATTGATGCTGGTAGGTGAGCAGTCTTTTTTTGGGAGGTTGTCTTATTGGTTGAGGATTGTGGAGATGTGGTCTCTTCATTAGTTGTCCATTTATTACTTGACTCTATTGTAGCTGTGTTCTTTTCATTAGTTGAGGCTGTTGAAGGCACTGTCTTATCATTAGCTGAGTCAGGTAAAGCGGAGACTGTCTCATTAGTTGAGGCTGGATGAAGTTTGCTTATGTCGTCACTGGAGCTTAATGTAGCAGAGAGTGTCTCAGTGGTTGATGCTGGTGGAGGTGTAGTCTTTTCTTTAGGCGAGGCAGGTAAAGTGGAGGTTGTGCCATTGGTTGAGGCTTGTGGGGATATGGTATTTTCATTAGTTGTCATTTTGCTAGTTGACTCTGATGGAGTTGTGTCCTTTTCATTAGATGAGGCTGGTGGAGGTTTGTTCTTTTCATCACTGGAGGCTAATGAAGTAGATAATGTTTCAATGGTTGATGTTGATGGATATTTGTTCTTGTCATCACCTATACCTAATGAAGTGGAGGGAGACCTAACGGTTAATGAGGCAGATGGTATGGTTTGTACATTATCGGATACTGTGCAAGTTGTCTCAATGGTTGGTGCTGGTAGAGGCGTGGCTGAATCAATGCCTGATGCTGTTGGAGGCGAGGTCAGTTCAGTAGTTGATCCCCTTAGGGGCGTGGTCTGTTCATTTGATGCTTCTGCTGGGGGAGTAGTCTTTTCATTGGCTGATGCTGTTGGAGGTGTGGTTTTTTCATTAGCTGATCCAGTTGGAGGCGTGGTCTGTTCATTAGCTGATGCTGTTGGAGGCGTGGTCTGTTCATTAGCTGATGCTGTTGGAGGCGTGGTCTGTTCATTAGCTGATCCAGTTGGATTGGTGGTCTTTTCGTTAGCTGATCCTGTTGGAGGCGTGGTCTGTTCATTAGCTGATGCTGTTGGAGGCGTGGTCTGTTCATTAGCTGATGCTGTTGGAGGCGTGGTCTGTTCATTAGCTGATGCTGTTGGAGGCGTGGTCTGTTCATTAGCTGATCCTGTTGGAGGCGTGGTCTGTTCATTAGCTGATGCTGTTGGAGGCGTGGTCTGTTCATTAGCTGATGCTGTTGGAGGCGTGGTCTGTTCATTAGCTGATCCTGTTGGAGGCGTGGACTGTTCATTACTTGTGGCAGGCAAAACAGAGATTGTCTCATCAGTTGAGGCTGGTTGAGGTTTGTTTTCATCATCATCGGTGGATGCTGATAGACCTGTAGTATTTTCTTTAGTTGAGGTAGGCAAAGTGGAGGTTTTCTCATTGGTTGAGGCTGGTGGAGATGTGTTTTTTTCGACAGTTGTTGGTTTTTCAAGAGTGGTTATTACATTGGTAGAGGTTGGTGGAAGAGTGGTCTTTTCATTATTAGTTTTTTTATTAGCTGAGTTTGACAAAGTTGTGTTCTCGTTATCACCGAAAGCTTTATCATCTTTTGAGGCTGGTTCAGTGGTGACCTGGCCAGATTGCTCAGTACATGTTTCAGAGGCTTTGGATGACAAGGAAGTGGGCTTCTTTTTTGATATTTCAGATTTATTTTCAAGGCTAGAGCAAAGTGCATTTTCTCCAGACTGTTTAAAAGAGTCAGAAACCTGATCTTCCACCTGCACAGTGTGTATATCTCCATTTATTACAGATGTAATTTCTGTGCCGGTGATTTCACTCCGGGTTTCCTTGGTGCCTCCATTTTTAATATCAGTGCTAGGCTGTTGTAAATCACTTTTATTAGACACTGCCTGTGTTTTCTGTTCTTCTCCGCTCTCTGATTGGTTTTTGTAGGGGTGGCTCATCTCTTTTGAGACCGCCTTCCTCTGTAGAGGGAATTTGAGGTGAAATTATGGCATCCGTATTTTCATTTTGGTCTTTGACCAGTGTAGGGTTTGGTGTTGCCGGTGTCCTACTTGTAGTAGTAGAGTTTTCTTTAGTCTGATCAGACAATTCAGAGTTTAACTCTGTAGTCTGATTCTCTTTACCATCATTGGTTGGCAAAACTGTAGTGTCTTCCTGTCTCACAGCTGAGGTGTTCTTTGATTTACCGTGTTTAGTCGTCTTTGTTGTAATTGCTTCTTCTTCATTCTGCTTGGTTGGCTTTGATGTACTGACTTCAGTACTATTTTGGTTTGTCTTGGATGGTGTTTGTGCTGATTTTGGCTCACTTTCAGAGGTATTTTCAGTTTTTTTCTCAGGTAAGACCAGCGTATCCGTCTCACTCCCTCTGTTTCGCATGGCTTCTCTCCTGGAAGCTGTAGTGCTGTTATTGGCTGGCTCAGAGCAGTCTTTAGCGTTGGCCTCCTTCAAGTCCTCCAGGGACGGTGGTTTCTCTTCTTTTGTCACAGATGGATCTGGTTTCCCTGATTCTCCAAACGATGTGTTTACAATCACGTCTCTGTTCCTCTGCCCCTCTCCTTCTGAGCGCTCATGACCAAGCTGCTTTGCTGTTTTCAGTTTCTCTTCCGTTTTTGAGTCAATCTCTGTCCGCTCTGTCTTCTCTTCATTTAAGCTATGCTGCTTCTCGTCCTTGCTTTTAATTTCTTTAGGAAATTTTGTGTCCGCATGTGGAGAGTCTGATATTTTCTTTGTGCTTTGCATAATTTCTGCTGCTTTCTCCAAACTTGGAGGGACTTTAGGTGTTTTGGTTACGGCCTCCCTAGAAGAGTCGGGTCTTTCTTTATCAGAATACTGCTCTGTGGTCTTTACAATGTCTACAGGAGGTTTGTCTTTGGTGGGGCTCCGCGGATCTTTGCCCCGACGCTTTTTAGATCGTGAGCTGGTCTGGTTTGGTGATTTCACCTCTGGTGTCTCATCAGTAGGTGATGAAACCATTGGCGGAAAATCCAGCTCTTTATTCCCAATGTTTGAGTCACTTGTGCTTTGTGTTGCATTGTGGGATTTGGAGTCTGTTTGATCTATGTTTAAATGAGGTTTGGATTTAACCTTTGGCTCTCCGCTGGTATCTGTCTTTGCTGTAGATTTTTCAAAACGTTCAGATTGTGACATTTCAGCTGTTTTTGAATGTCCTTCACTCAGCGTATGACCAGACGGCAAAGTCAGATTATCTCCCCCCTTCCGTACTGCATTAAAATTCATCGCCCTCTCTTTAACCGTCTGGTTTGGAGGTGCAGAACTGGACCGGGCTCCGGCACGTTCTGTGAAAAGACGACTGGCCACATTTCGAGCTGGAGAAATATCCAGGTGACGCAGGTTTGTGGAGCTGCTGACTGCATTGGTGGCTCCTCTCTCAAACAGACTGATCTTGTCTGCGATTCGGCCTTTAGACTTCACATTGGTGCCATCCGCTCTGTCCTCTGGATATCTGTAAAATAAAGAATAAAGGTCAAAACTGGGTCGAATGTCAAGTTCACACTTTTCACGTTAGCATCTACTCCCTTCATTAGCTTTTGACTCATTATCTTTCCTCTTTCTTTGCTCTTCCTTGTTTGCTATCTTCAGTTCTTTCTCTCTGCTTGAAGCAAGCCATAAATACATTAAGAAAGTCAATTGCCCTTCTTCATTAGCATTCATTGAAAGTGACTAGCATGAACTGCAAGATAAAATTTAAAAAGCTACAAAACAAGATTACTAGCTGATTCCTGATTCTTTGAAGTGAATGAGAGATTACTGTTAAGCTACAAAAAGCAAGAATAGCATAAAAATGCATCATAAAAGTTATGACTCTAGTGCAATCTTCTTAAGTAATATATGCTTGTGTAAGGGGAAAGCTATCAGCAAATAACTTATTATCATAAATGCACTGCCAAAAAAAAACTTCTTACCTTGTATTTGTGTCTTATTTTCTAGTATAAATATCTAAACATTGTTGAATCAAGATGCATGACTTAAGATATTATGTCTCGTTAAAAAAAATGGTCTGCTCCAATTCAAGACCTTTTAATGTGTTTGGTTTGTGGAAGTGTGAGATAAGACTTTTTCAGACCTGTAGAAACCATGCATTAAAAATCACTTGCACTGAATGGAAAAGAAATATCCTTCAAAATATCTCCTCCTGGTTTTTAGATGAACTGTTGCTTTAAGAGCTTCTGGTGCACACTGTAGAAAACATCTAGAAAAACTGGCATTTAACTATGTAAATACTTAATTGTTATGAAAAAGCCTCTTTTATTGTTTGAAGCAGATCAGATAATCTATGACTTTACAGCCCAGAGGAATGACAAACACCTGATAATGACCTGTGAGAGAGCATATTTCACAACATGACGCATGATGTTTAGTCCTGATGATCTTTAAGAAAGATATCCCATGTTCAGATGAAGCACATTCAACAGTTTGCTTTGAAACACTGCAAAAAAAAAAGATTTTCTCTTGTTTTCTAGGATAAATGTCTAAAAATTCTTGAATCAAGATGCAATTTCTTGCTTTAAGAAAAACAAAATCTTTTGTAAGTTCAAACCAAGCAAAAATATCTCCCAATAGGGATAAGAAAAATGATCGTGTTCAGCCTTTGAATTAAGATATCTTTTCTTGCCCCAATAGCAGATTTTTGTGTGTTTTGAGCATAAACTAACAAAATATTGAATAAAAACGATTTAAAGGAAAACAATACTTAGCGTAAGTCATTCTACTTGTCAAATAAATGCATCTTGATTCAAGAACATTTAGATATTTATACTATAATACGAGAGAAATCTTTTTTTGCAGTGTATTTCTCACTGATGTTTCGTCTCCCACGACTTAAATCCAAACCCAAAAAGCAACTTCAGCTTTAAAAGCTCACAAATCAAACCAAATGGCAGAATTGAGTTTGTTATTCCTGTAAGCACAGCTGCGAACAGGTTAAACAGGTATAATTCACCTGGCTCTTCCATCAGATCTCAGCCGTTCGGTGTCTTTACGAGTCATCTTTTGGTCTTCCCTCTGCTCCTCCGAGGCGACCAAGAGCTTTTTAGGGAAGACCACCTCGCTGTGAGACACCTTGATGCTCCTGCGCTTGGATTCGGCGCTCTCCGTCAGCCTCACCACACGTTCCTCATCCATATCTGTATAACCAGCGCCGCTCGGGCGAGTGAATCCACATCTGCGTCTTCGCTCAGGTGTGTTTGGGAGACATCTTCACGGTTCCCTGAGTTTGGCGCTTCTGCTCCAGGGGTTTCTGGAAGGCTGTCTGGCGTCTCCTCAAAAGCTGAGTCAGCGCATGTCATCCGCGGGCCGCCGGTCAAACTGGTTGCTTCAGGGCTTTCAGGTTGAGGACTGGTTGGGGATTTAACTCCGCCCCCATCTCCGTGGGAGCTCCGCCTCTTCCTGCTAGATCTCCTCCGGCCCATTTGGTCACAGAGATCAGGTGACCTTCTCCTCTCAATCGACGGACTGCGTTGGAGTCTCAGATGTTTGGCATTCCGCTCGAGGGCTGGGCTCGTCTCGCCTCGTGAGGGACTGTCTGTCTCGTCTGCTCTGGTTTCTCTGTGGTCCTCTTCTTGTTGTGTTTGGGAGGTGGGGTCATTTCTGCCCCAACCCCAGGACAGCCAGCTCCCGATGCGACTCAACACCCCTGGGCTCTGCTCCTGTGGACTCTCAGCCTGAAAACACACACACACACACACACACGTTTGTTTCTGTGTAAAGTGTGTTCATCCCATAGGTGTAATGGTTTTTATTCTGTAGAAACTGTATATTCTATCTCCCTTCACCAACCCTACACCTAACCCTAACCCTCACAGGAAACTTTGTGCATTTTTACTTTCTCAAAAAAACTCATTCTGTATGATTTATAAGTGTTTTGAAAAATGGGGACATGGGTTATGTCCTCATAAGTCACCCTCTCCTTGTAATACCTGTGTCATACCCATGACATTATACAGAGTTGTGTCCTGATATGATACAAAAACACACTCACACACACACACTGAGAGTCTGATCTGGAACACTCACTAGAGGGCAAAAATTAAAGAGCAATGTTAGATTATTATTTTTTTGATGCATATACTCCAAAAAATATATTTTCTTGCTTAGTTATTTCTCTAGTTTTTTTTTTTTTTTTTTATAAATATCTGAACATTCCTGAAGCAAGATGCATTTATTTAGCAAGTAAAATGACTTAAGACATTAAATCTTGTTTTCTGAAAACGATTTTGTATAGTCTAAAAAATATCTGCCAATGAGGTAAGAAAAAATATTAATTCTAAATTTTTTTTGCCCAATTAGCAGATATTTTTGCTTGTTTTAAAGGGGGGGGTGAAATGCTATTTCATGCATTCTGAGTTTTTTACACTGTTAAAGAGTTGGATTCCCATGCTAAACATGGACAAAGTTTCAAAAATTAAGTTGTACGTTTGAAGGAGTATTTTTGTTCCAAAAAAACCTCTTCCGGTTTGTCACAAGTTTGGGAAAGTTTTTTTCGAGTATGGCTCTGTGACGTTAGATGGAGCGGAATTTCCTTATATGTGTCCTGAGGCACTTCTGCCGGAAGAGCGCGCTCCTGTATAACAGAGCACTGAGAGCACAACAGACTTCACTGATCAGAGCCAGAGCGTCGCCAAATGTCACAAAAGAAGTGTGTTTTTGGTTGCCAGGGCAAGACAACCCTGCACAGATTACCAAAAGAGAAACAGCATTAAGGGACCAGTGGATGGAGTTTATTTTTACAGAGCATCAACGGAGTTGTGCAAGTGTTTGTGTTTGTTCCCTGCATTTCGGATTGCACATCGTTTATTTATTAAGGATAATGCAATCCCAACGGAAAAGGGTCACGATCGTGTGTTGGAACCGCAGGCGGTGAGTAAAACTGCTTCAAATATCTCTGTGTTGTTAACTTAGCTATCAGCGTATAAGCACATCAAGTAAACAACATGCGATGTTGTCATCAAACTGCACTTTCCACATGTACAGCTTAAAAAAAAAAAAAAAAAAGACGACATAAAGTGGAACGTGGTCATTTTCCAAAACCGCTAAGCAAATATATACAGTTTCAGTACATACCACATAGAGACGCCTTTGCTGATGCTGCTCTTGTTAAATTTCAGCCTCTGGGTCTGTGTCACAGCTTCCAGACTCGCTCAACACAAAAGCCTACTGGCGCTCGTGATTCTTTAGCTCCGCCCACACGTCACGCCTCTAGCCGCTCGTGTTTTTCCGGGAAAAATCGGTACAGACTATCTTTCTCTTATAAATATAATAAAAATAAAGACTTTTTGGAGTTATGAAGGATGCAGTACTACTCTATAGGTACTCAAGATTAACAGGAGATTGAGTGAAAACGAGCATTTCACCCCCCCTTTAAGAAAAAACTAATTAAATGTTCTTGTTTTATGAAAAAAAGAATCACATAGTATTCCTAAATTAATGCATCTTGGTTCAAGAAAATAGAAAACGACAAAAATTCTAAAGAATTATTATTATAATTTTTTTTGCAGTGTTGATTTTATATATTTATATGCTTCATTATTTTCTTTCTCAGTATTTTCTTAGTAATATCTAAAAATGGTTGAATCAAGAGGGATTTACTTTAAAGGTAAAAAAAAAAAGATTCTGGAAAAAAAAATCTAAATGTTAGTTTTTGTTTAAAACAAGCAAAGATATCTGCCAATGAGACAAGAAAAACAATCTTTAGCTCATTGGTGGATATTTCTGCAGTGATGGGTGCTTCATGAAGTTCATTCGTGTGATTTCAGTAAAGGAGGCTTCGTTACATCACATATAACTGTTTCAAAACGTTTAGAAGTTGGTTTTGAAAACCATTTGAACTGGTTTTTACCTGATCTTTAAAAATGTTTATATATTTGTTTGTAAAATGAATAAAAGAGCACATACAGACACTTCATATATAATAATGAATAGTTCATTGCATTTAATACATTCCACTTTCAATAGAACATTAGCACTGGGTTTGTAAAAGTGTTTCTTGCAGAGTGTTGTGAATCATTTTGTGAAGCAGATTTCAGGAGATTTAAAGCTGGTATCTGATTTAGTTAACTGTGATTTCTGAGTAAGCCATACATCTTGAAAAAATAAAACAAAGGAAGATTTTCAAGCAAAACTGAAAAAATGTCTCATTTTCTGCACTATTTATAGATCACGGACTACAGATGGATGTAAATGAGTAACGCTGATTAAGCAAGAACTGCTGTCATTAAAGTAAAAGACAGACAACCCAAACACACAGATTACATTCTGCTCAACATATGACAGCAGCTGACTTCCCTTTGGAAAATATACAGTGGCAGTCAATGGCTGCCGTCAACAGTTAGGTTACCAACATTCTTCAAAGTATCTTTTTTAACAGAGCAACAGAGCAAGAAACTCATGCAGCTTTCAGACAATGTGAGTTTGAGCCTGTGAAAACTCATCCAAAGTCATTTTTGGGATTGTTTTCTACATAAAATCATCCTTCATAAGGAAAAGAACATTCTGTGGAAACCTCTTTAATATTGACCGAGTAAGACCGTGTCAAACATTGAAATCAGAGAGAAATTAATGCACTGAAATCAAACTGAGATGCTTGTTATCTCATAATTAGATAATCAGACACAGAGAGGGTCACAAATGATCAAATTACATTTTTAGTGATCTATCCCTTTAAGGAGGACATTATGCATATATATCTGAAGGCATTATTCAAACTTTGACTTTTTGTCTAATAAACTTAAGCGAAGTGTTTTCTCTCTGATCTGAACACTTCATTACTGTGAACAGTTAAAAACGAATCCGAACTCTTCGGAGAAACTCACGAGCTGTTACTGATCCAGTCCCGAGAAGATCCAGATCCACGCGAGCGATCAGACGCGCGTCTCTCACGAGCGCTAATTATTCGCGCGCCGCGGGAGCGCGCGGAGAGAGAGGCAGAGCTGGATTGGGTTTCAGAGGATCAGATGAAGAGAGTCTAACACAGAGAACAAGAGCTCATTCAGAGAGCCTTCAGATGCGATTCTGAGCTCCAGAAGAGAGTCACACACACACACACACACCACAACAGCGCTTGAACTCTCTCTTGAATTTTTTTTTCATTATGATGCATGCTTAGTGTAGATTCACTTGCAAAAACAAACAAACAAACAAAAAAAAAAAACACCTTCCAATCCCCTCTCGTTAAAAAAAAGAAAGAAAGAAAGAACACGTTCTTAATGTTCATGTTGAAAAAAAAAACATTCTTAGATTAACATTCTCAAAATTGTTATGTACTTGATGAACGTTCCATTAAGCGTTTGCTATCATCTTTAAGTATCTAATCATGAAAGAAAAATATAGATTTATTCTTGAAATAAACATTTATATACATGTGGGTGAAAATGTTAATAGAAACACTTAATTTATAGCTTTAAATAATGTAATGACGACAAAAAAACTGGACATTTTAATGTTCTTAAAATAAATATTCAAATAATTAACATTTAAAAAAATAAAGTTGTGATAAAGATTTTTGCAATCTTTTAATAACATTCCAGTCACAGCTAATAAACTGAACATTTTAGTGTTCGGTACAAATAAATGTTTAAGGTAAAAAAAAATAAAAAAGATAAAAAAGTAGTAGATAAATAGTAAATAGGCTATAAATAGTAAAAGTTTTTGTATTTATGCAAACTTTAAATGAGGTTCTAACATGCAACTACGCTCACAAGTTTTTATACCAAAGAGAAGTGCAGCTGAAAGCGTAAGTGAAACCTGCTTCCAATAGAAGTGTTATCATTTGCAAATGATGGTAATCAAGATATTTAGCCCAGATCCAAGCATGCATTCATTCATTCTCCTCGTCCATAATTAATAGAAATGCAGAGAGACTCACGGCCGGTCTTCAGAGAGGAGAGTGTGTGTTCACTGGAGAGATGGAGCTGATGCTGGGCTTCTCGTGTAAAGAAAGAGAAACTAGAAGTCTGCGCTAATTATTTACCTGAGCGTCACACCCACACCTTTCCTTCTCGAGTACAGACCTGTTCAGAGCGAGTCACACACACTTCACAAACCCATTCTGACCAGAGAAACGTGCCAGCTTACCATGATCCAGCAGCTCAGCAGAAGAACCTCGGCTGATCCTGAGCCACAGAGATCAACACCTCTGAACGAATCTCATCTGATTCCTCTGTTATATAATAATGTGAGCGTTTCTCCTGCTGTTAGACGAGCAGGTGGATCTGTGTGAGGACAGAGAACACGACAGGTGTGACGACTGTTGTGTAACGGCTGCGGTCTGACGACACACACACACACACACACACACACACACACTGAATTATTAATGTATGCAAGGCCTCCACACCCACAGTTAGACTTTGGCATCGACGCCAGGGTCTAAGTGCTTTAATGAGCAGAGAAACACATCAAAAGAATCTCAAAGTCTGTGGGGACTTGCTTTGACTTGATGACAAACAGGTTTATCTTTAACAAAGGTTATTGCTTTCCGATGATTACACCTCCCAGAGGAATATAAAGAAAAACTACACATGCACTCTTAAAAATAAAGGTGCTTCATGATGCCTTTTTGTCTTAATGGTTCCATAAAGAACCTTCAACATCTTAAGAAGCTTGTTTTTGCAGATTAAATAATAAAAAGATAAGAAAGAGATAGAATTGTTTGTGTTTAGCTGCTAACCTCAGTCTGATATTCGTAGGAGAGGTGGCTATACGACTGGACATCAATCCACTAAAACATGAACTACATGAGTGCTTCAATAATAAAAGCATGTTTAATGTGCGTGAGGTAAATGGATTGGTGGATCTTCTGTTCTGCATCTGAGCACTGCATATTTGAAGATTTTTTTTAGATTGTATTTTATACTTGTCTTTGTGTTTGATATTTTGACTGTTTTATGTTTATTGTGATGTTATTTGTTTATACTTTGTCTCTGCAAAACCATTTGCATTTTCCCCACACACTATGTAAATATAAGAGTCCGTTCCCGTTATGAATCTAACAATGTCTGGCCCTGAACTGTTCTTCTAAAGATGATGTTAAAGTCTTTCTTCATCATATGTCTGTCTGTGCAGTCGCATTCAAGAGAGGATAATTCAGCTTTAATGTGTTTCTCGAGTGTTTGTGGCGCTCAGCATTCTGGGAGTGTGTCGTAACGCGTGCACATATTGGGTTCCTGCTTCTGAAATGTGATCCAGATGAGTCTGTGCCACCAGCAAACACAAACTCTGGGCAGATCTCAGATCTCAGAACCTCCTTTAAGAAGCGTTTATATTCCAGCAGTCAGACGAGATGTGATCTGGCTTCTACTGGATCAGTCCCTTCATTCAGCTTCTAGTTAAACACTTTTCATGCTGGGCTGTGTGTAGAGTCCCTGATGGCTTCACATCACACACACTCACACACACACACTCTCACACACACACACACACACTCACACACACACACTCTCACACACACTCACACACACTCACACACTCTCACACACACACAGAGAGCTTTAGCAGCGCGAGCGCCATCTGCTGGCGACACAACCGCGGCACAGCTGCCCAGAGTCAAGAATTGCATTTCTGAAACAGTTTATTTGTCTTTCGAATGTTCGCTGCTAATTGAATGAGTGTGTGTGTGTGTGTGTGTGTGTGTGTGTCTGTGTGTGTGTGAGAGTGCAGAGATGGGCATATATACATGGAAATGTATTTAAAATACAAATACAAAATACTGTGTGGAAAAATTTATTTGTATATATTTTGAAAATACACAAAATACATGTGGAATTGAAGATTCAGTGCTGGTATCTCTATTAGGCTGAAATATATCTGGGCCTGAATGCCAAAAAGCAATTAGATGTGTGCAACTGCTTAGAAACTATCGTTTTAATTTTATATAGCTCTTTCCCGGCCCCCTGCAGTGTAAGAAATAAAAAAACTACAAAAAACTACAAAACTAACTTTGATTATGTTTTATCACCATCATTAAAAGCCTGTGTGTCAGACTGGCGTTCCAATGTGGCCCAGTTCTGTTTGTTTCTCAATCTTAAAGTTATCTCTCATCCAATATTGCTGACCTATCCCGCCCAGTTGAACTAGTTGATGGAATTTCGATGGGTGAAATGACCAAAATCTTAATTTTACTTTACAGTAACAATATATGGCATGGTTTCACAATTATCAATATCAGTTTTGATACCACAGCAAAAACTGAATTTCAAACTCTTTTGATGCTTTATTTTTACGCAAGTAGTATAGCAACTTTTATATTTGTTTAATGTAAAGTTTATTTGTTTCTATATACATAATTAGAAAATATAAAATGTATTTAAAAAAAATTTTTTTTTATTAAAAATAATTTGGCACAATTTTTTTGGTGAACAGTAAAACTAAAAGTGTGGTGTATCTTTCATCATTGTCCTCTTTCATCATTAGTGTTATACATATGTTATCATATTAATATGTTTTGTTCTAATGTCACAAGTCACAATTTCAAGTTTACTGGTTTTAACTTGATTATTTGGTTAGGGTTTAAAAGTGTACTAAAACCTTTTTCACATGTGTCGTCAAAATGACCCACAACCTAATCAGTTCACATGTGAAGAACTCCATCTATTCACAAACTTCTCACGAGACGAGTGTTTGACATAGACAGTATAAGAGATGTTTGACCAATTATTCAGCAAACTCCTTCCTCTCATCGCTGCTTCTGTCGTTTCACAGAATTATACAGCGGAGAGCACGCCAAGCATAAAGCCTTGCAGGTTACTGAGGAGCGCACGCAGTCAGCAGGTTCATGGCGTAGAGACGTGTGAATTGTGAAAGTATAAACAAGGCTTCAACTGCACAAAACTAAAGAGAAAGCTGAAAGTCCTATATGAAAGATTTAGAAAAAGTTCCATCGATTCACAATTTATACATCGCTACGCATCTACGATATTGTTATATATCACCCATCCCTCACATGCAGTAACGTTAATGATTCAAACACATTTGACGAGCTACTTTAATCAACAAGTAGCACTTCCTCACTTTATTCCAGGAAAGTTGCACAGCTGCGGCTCACGTGGATGAAGGTTGGGGATGCATGAAACAGCGCCCTGATAAAGAGGATGACTCGCTCAAAGTATTTGGAGTATTTAGAAAATACAAAAATACTCGTCTTGAATGTATTTAAATACAAATTACATTTGATTTTTTCCAAAGGCTTCAAATACGTATTTTAAATACATGTATCTGAAATACTGCCCATCCCTGTGTGTGTGTGTGTGAGCGAGTGTATGTGGTGTGAGTGTGTGTGTGTGTGTGTGTGTGTATGTGTGTGTGAGTGAATGAGTGTGAGTTTGTGAGTGTGTGTGAGCGAGTGTATGTGTGTGTGAGTGTTGTGTGTGTGTGTATGTGAGTGAGTGAATGAGTGTGAGTGTGTGGTGAGCGAGTGTATGTGTGTGTGTGTGTGTGCTTCTTCTGTGTTTTATTCTGAAGATTATAAATGCTCAGTGATCTTGAACTTCCTCTGAGCAACATTCACATCTAAATTAACCAAGCTCCATCATTTTTGTTTCTTATGATTTTGCTTTATTTCCATAAGAAAGAAAAACCAAGGTTAAATCTCAAAGCTTTATCTGATATATTTTAGCACGAATAGAGCGAAACACTCTCCTACACACACTTCTCTCACGTGTTCCTACACATGTTCATA
>NC_039246.1:27277867-27331755 GCF_003368295.1 Carassius auratus | reverse complement strand
TGTAATGTGGCTGTATGTGAATGTAAACAGTCTGCAAAGTTACAATTGCATCATAAAGTTATTGTTTCTCAAGAGAAAGAACTGACTCCGAATCGCTTTAAATTAGTTGTTTAAAATTTGAATCCCATTTCCATGAAGTTACCACATTTTAATAATACCCACCTACGATCTGTGTGGACAAATCTCACAGCTCGATAAGACACTATGCAGGTACATTTAGTTTTATTTTCCCTTCTAAAGGAGAAGGCTGTTAAAGAATCAGTGGCTGAAAATCATCTTTCCTATGATACCACAGCAGTATTATCTTAAACTTTGCTGTGTTCCCATCATTTCGCTGACTTCCCAATCGGTGTACGTTCAGTGCAGGATTTATATACCGGTGGTCCTTGAAAGATGGGTCAGTGTCCAATTTGTTTGGACCAACTTGGTCTTCCAAATCACAGCCTGTAAGTAAGATTAATAACTGCTGTTTTAATGTTCTGTCAAGCGTGCAAAATATGAGTTTTGTGTGATGTGTGTGTTCTGTGTAATTTATCATTACTCCATGTCTGTGTTCACCCTGGACAACAAAACCCTTCTTAAGTGTAAATTTTTCAAAAACTATCAAACTATCTGAAAATCTAAACCTGAGGTGCAAAACAAAATCAAAAATATTCAGAAAATAACCTTAAAGTTGTCCAAATAAAGTTCTTAGCAATGCATATTACTAAAAAAAAAAAAAAAAAATAATAAAAATAATAAAATAATATATATATATATAAATATAAATATATATATATATATATATATATATATATATAATATATATATATATTGATATATTTACAGTAGGAAATTTACAAAATATCTTCATGGAACATATATCTTTACTCAATATCCTAATGATTTTTGGCATAAAAGAAAAATGGAATAATTTTGACCATACAATGTTTTTTTTGGCTATTGCTACAAATATACGCCCCAGCGACTTAAGACTGGTTTTGTGCTCTGGGGTCACATATATGTTTGAGGTATTTACAACGTTCTGTTTTCCGACATGCACTGCATGCAGTAGGCCAATCAAAACAGAAAGGTAATCTAACTAAATTAGAGCAGAGTAGCCTCACATAAAGAAGGGTTTGGAAAGATGCATCTTTGAACAAACCTGTTTTCAGAGTAGGTGAGAAATAATAAATCTAAATGTGTTTCCCAAAAAATTATGAACCTTTCAAATAGCATAATAGGGGCACTTCAGGATGAATTCCCAACATTTGTTTTGTTTCTTTGGGAAAACGTCTGTCTAACATCAGAGGCACTTCATAGTGCATTCCAAGAAAGACATGCAGACGTACATTGAATGACTAAACGCTTATTTTTCCTGGTGCGCCACATCATCGCACAACAACACTTAAGCACCTGCTGCCTCTTTTGTGAATGTGCCTGTTGATACGACGGTAAAACGTGGCAGTACATAATGCATGGAGCTGCACTAGAGCATGAAGGGGTCCCATGGAGATCACAGCAGAAAGGGTAAGAGTGGAGGGGGGCTGTCAGATTTTGTGACCGGTTGATTTTGAAACCAGAACAGCAGTCAACTCCTACTCAATATAAAAGTAATTTTAGTTGTGCTTTTTTGAGGGTTGGTTGATACATGTGCACATTATGTACGATACTTTAGTATAACCATGCTGGAAATTTTACGATTTATGAAATGAGTGCACATAAACACCACCACAATGTCTTAAAACCATTGAGAAATGTATTTGTATCCTTGACTCTCCCAAGTGGTGGTGTCAGTTAGAGAATCACGGCAAAGCTATTTCATATTATTCTTAATAAACTGTAATTGTGAATGTTGACATTACAGTTCAGTTTGTGCACATTTTAATTACTGTTAATAAAAAACAGCGGTCTGCCAGATGTCTTACTAAAACACTAACTGAAGCGACAGGCTTGAGCACCCAATATTCTACATTAATATCTGCAGCACCACAAAATGATCAAATAAGCAACGGGAAACTATATGTGTAACTGGGATCTTAGCATGGGTAAGGGGTGTCCATCTGGAACTAACTGAAATAAACTATTCTTCCATCAAGTACTATAATTTATTAGCTTAGCTGTAAGCTATTTATGTTTTGTGGAATAGCAGGAACACAACTTTTTTTTTTTGCTGTGTGCCAAAGATCTAGTCTCGATTTCGACCTGATACAAAGAAACAAACTTTAATGGCTTACTGCATAGCAGAGAAAAGTAAATAATGCATTATTTTTATATGCATTTTATTATTATTTAAAAGAGAAGCTACTAGAGTGAACATATGTTGCTTATGCAAAGTATTAAGATTTGTCACTCCGCCTTTACAGCAGACAAACACACTCCAGTCAACCTCAGTGGTGCACTGGCTGTCCACAGAGCACTGATGTTATCATGTGAAGCTGCTATTAGTTTGGCTAAACACACAGATGTGCACACACAGGCAGGGCAGCTGTGCAGAAAGCTGGGTCTGCACTTTCAGGTCAGAGGTCAGCAGCATGCAGCTTTGATGCACAGACACCGCGGCATGCGGATGAGTCACAGAGGTAGAACGCTGCTGACATAACCTCCTCTGGCCTCCAAGGTGGAAGCCCCCACAAACACCCCAGACAAAGAGCTCATTAATTTGAGTGCTGCTGTCTCTCTCTCTGTGTGTGTGTGTGTGTGTGTGTTACTAACAAGCTTCAAAACAGATTAGTGCACAGTCTGTGAAAGAGAGCAGTAAATAAAAGAGTATCAGCTCTTCATTACACTGAAATGTCTTTCTTAAAGCATCATCGTGTCTTGTCGAGTGAGGTGAGACCTTTTCCTAAATGTTTAACATTCTTTATGGAACCAGAAATTCCAATTAAGATCATTTTGGTAAAACTTTACTTATAAAGGGCTATTTAAGGGTATAATGCATTATAATTATTCATAATGCTGCACTGTAATACATTATATCATGCCGTAGATATTTATAACCATATTTAAAAAATGCATAGTGTATCAATGAGATTGTACAATGTATGAGTTGCATTACAAATGCATAATTAATTAATTAAAGCTTTAATGTATTATACCATAAAGGCTTTATGTAAAGACGTTACCGAAACTTTATTTTTAAGAGTGTATGGAAAACATCAGGCACGCCCCGAGTAAGATTGAATGCTCAGATGGTTGCTCTTTTTGTAGCTCTGGAGATTTCTCAAACTTCATTTCAGCATAGTTTTGTCTCAAACACTTCTAAAATTGCTCTGGAAGATAAAAACAGACACAAATGAGACAACTGCTGACATACAAGAGTATGGAGCTATACAATTAATACAGGTATACCTAAAATTACATGGTCTTGTCCATATTGAGACGTGATTGCAAATTAGGGTTTCTTGGCAAATCAGAGCACAGTTTGAGGCATTGTTGAGATATCTAAAAGAAACATTTGCCAGGAGATTTAAAGCCATTGAGAACCATGTTTTGCTTTGAGAATTGACATTTCTGAATGATATTCATTGAGAAAAGAACAAGGTTGCGAGAATTTATACATCAGCTATAACACACACCACTATAGAGAAGGTGATAAAAATAGTCTTAGTTTATTTCGATTGATCCTATATTACAAAAACAAGCATTTAGAAAGTAAATTGGATACATTTTAATTTCATTTTAACCTTACCTATTCAACCTCAATTGCCATCTAGACGAAATGACGTAGGTCCTATTTGTGATTTTTCTTTTCTACAGAACTGCAGAAAACACACAACGGCTCCATTCAGCATGTTACTCACAAGCTTTCTGTGAACCTCTGTGTCCAACAATGTAGAAAACCCTTAAGACATCCGCTATGACAAGGTACAGAAGGGACTAAAGAATAAAAGACGGGGTGATGGTGGTATTTAAAAGTCCCTTGTGGCCCTGTTGTGATGGCAAAGTTTTCTTGTCAACCATTAGTGCTGCTTTTTGGCTCATGAAGAGGCAGCAGTGCCCCTACCCAGCATGCACCTGGCGGGCAGGGAGCAGGTAAGTGCAGTGGACAGATCTGTTAAACTGAAAGCAGAAACAGCAGTCAGACAGCATGAGTGCTTTCCCCTGTAAACCTGGAGTGGATGGCAAGCGGAAAAGTACTCCATACAGCCTCGAAACCACCTGCTCAACCAGATCGAATCCAAGTGAAACGTCCTCCTCTCAAAAGCAGCAAATGCACCTCTAGATGGACAGATTCTTGGAGGAAAGAGACAAGACTCATTAGACCATCGTGACTCTGAAGAAAATGGGTCTATTTTTAAGATGTTTTTGAGGCTCAGTGTGAATACAATTGTTTAAAAGCTCTTTTAATCGGTGACCTAACAGGAGAGTATACTTAAGAAACATGTCTGTTCCTGTTCTTATAGAGGAAAACATGATTTCACTAATGCATTCAGTATTGAAAGGGCAAGGGCAACCTATTGGTTGAGGCATACAATTCTCACAAATCATTTATTTAACATAGCACATTTTGTAAAAAAAAAAAAAAAATGCTGGCCAATGTTTTATTTAAACCAAACCTATAATGCTAACTCCTGGTTGGGTCATATTTTTTCATTTTCATTTTGTGCTGTCATATAAAACATTTTGCATAGAGAAAATGAAGACTCCTTTTATGCTTTTATTTGTGGGCTACATTATTTTTCAATGTTACATTAATACTTTTTTACAGTGTATTTTAATGCCAGGTAATCGCATTTAACCAAATACTCATTACTGTAATGCATCCAGGCATTTTTTTATTTTGAATTAGTTTTTGTTAAATTCCATTATTCTCAATGATGCTTCTTATTAATGCTTTTCGACTTTAATATTATAAAAATTGTTGTGGTACAAATTTTTCAATTAAAATCAACATAAATGAAAGGTAGTACAAGTATATACACTTTTCAGTTTTTCTAATTTAATTGCTGACATTTAGATTGTTGTGCAATATGTGTGAAACTTTCTTTATACATGCCATTTTTTCTTTCTATTGATTTGCAGGTTAAATAAAGTGCATGTATGTTCCTGACAGCTTTTGCCGAGATTGACTCTGATCCAAAACTCAATCCCATAACAAACTTCTGTTTTCCTTGCTCACGTGAAGTCATGTGTTTGTTGACAGAGTCCCATCTGTCATTATTAAGAGGAAGCAGGAGCTGCCCAACTGTCATCCTTCATCAGGTAGAGAGCAGCAAGGAGAGGTAGAAACATTGCATTTCTGACCCCAACTCAGAGCCACAGAAACAAGACAATGTCAGTTGCATTATGCATATCGCAGGTTAATTGGTCTGTCACACTCAATACTCAATAGTTACCCCTAGTGAGCAACATATCCTGTGCATGGTATCCATTGACAGATGAATCAACAAGGTGACTCGATGCCATGTGGAGTCGTTTGTCACATTTCTGCGCTGATCGCTGAGTTTGGATTTTTGCTGTCTAGAGACATTATGCATCAAATTTGTAATGTCTTCATCATATAGGTCCTAACCAAAGTAAAATCATTTATAATTCACTCAGTGAGTTCAATATTTTATTTAACGTATTGAGCTGACGCTGCACAAACATCTAACATGAAAAACTGTCATTTTACTGAAAGAAAGGCGTTTCTCAATTTTTTATTTCCTCTAACTAAAATACTTCAAACTAAACATGTTTTCAAAAGTACACTGACACAGCTTCACAATCACTTTGCATTTCTCTAGCAAAACCCATGCAGTGTCATAAACAGTGCCATTGACTCCGCCCCCCACCCGCCTCCAAAATAAAAAATAATATAAGAAAATACTATTCTGTTATCATTTACTATGTGGTGGTAAGACTAATTCTCACTATTAACCAGCTTATATAGGCTGTTTATTAGTACTTATAATATCATTATTAACACCTTATTCTGCGTGACAATATTTTAGATCCCTTAATCCATCCCATGACTAAAATCTAAAATCCTTACTAACAATTATTAAACAGCAACATAGAAGTTTATTGAGGCAAGAGTCATAGTCAACTGTCACAATAATAAAAAAAATGACTCAATACTTTACTGCATTTAATGTAACCTTATATATGGCATATATATGTAGTCTGAAACACTGGATTTAATTTTTATTTCTATTTAAGTGCCACATATGATATTGTCAATGTGGAAGTCTGCTAGAAGTTTTAAAGAAACACTTAAATTGCAAAACAAACATATTGATTATTTTAAATATACAGCGTTCAAAAAGTTAAAGCAGAACAGGAACAACGCGGCGTAAGGAGGTAGTGCAGTTTGCACCGATTCAAATAGTCTCTCTGAATTGCTGTTTTATACGATGGGAAATTTCTGGACTGCAGTTAATGGATTCGGGCCATATGCTGTTGTGATTCAATAACACTAAAGTTCCATATGCTCACCCACTTTAACAACGTGGTCATAAAATCCTAATTTTTTCCAAGTGCGTAGCTGTTCAGTGCTATATTAACTTCCTGTTAAATTGCTGAAATGAGAACGAACAGATCGCTTTAGCAGCATATCAAACCTTTTTTCCTCAGGTATACATTTTGTAAATGATGAAAGCCACGTGGAAAACATTCCTGCTGGAAAAAAGACAATTCATAAATAAATAAGTAATCAAATAAGCTTTTCCCCTTGGGGACCGAGGACAGGTGGGGAGAAAGAGAAGAGAGCAGAGAAAGAACTACACCGAAAAGTTTGAATGTTCATGTGCAACAACAGTTTAAAGGTTATACAGGTCTTGTGTTTGAGAGTTATTGTGAGGAAGTCAGATCAATAAATTACTCTTTGGTTCAAAATAGCAAAAGTATATTCCTATAATGGCATGAAGACATATCTCTGCATACCAGGCTTTCACTGTAGGCAGATATTCTCATTTAAAGATAAAGCTGTGTGGATAGAAAATGAGGACATGAGAGAAAGGAAATAGAAAGGGAAGGAAAAAGGAAAAAAAAGGGATCATTGAAAGCTTTTTTTCCACCTCTGCTCAAGGCTTAGCTGTCCGTTATGTCATATCCTGCCATTACTTCCTGTCAGAGAGGACGGGGACGGCATCGCTGCAGGTAAACTGGGTAAATTACGCTGTCTGTCTGTCCCCTGCCAAAAAACCTTTTAAGCTCCCATCAAAATAAACAGTTGCCTTTAGGGTTAAAATGACAACAAAAAAAAAGCCGGTCAAAACTGAGTCAAATAAGTCTGTTATCACTGTTTATTTACCTACCAGTCAACAGTTCATGATTTTTTTGCATTCCTTTGACAATATATGGGGCACAACACCCAACTCTTCACATTTACTGAGGCATACCTGGACTATTTTTTTCTCTTTTATTCTTTAACCATTGTAAAAATATTTTACCACCTGTCAAAATAGATTAAATGACTATTTATAGTTATGCACAAAAATGCATGTTATAAATGTAAACATAGTTTAAATATGGCTTTCACTGTATATAGTGTAACAAAAGGTAAAGCTCTGGTTTCTGCATGTTCATCAATTAATAAATTGTACAAAAAAAGTGAAAATTTAAGCTGATAATGCATCTTAAAGAAACAGCCACTGAGACAAAAATGTGTTTATTTCAAATGAACTATGTAATCCCAATTAAGTTATTAAAAAAATAATAATACTGATGAAATAATACTGATGAAATCACAAACAAAACTTAAACTGAGCCAAAATCCTAAATCCATTTGCCAATAAGTATGCACAGTGAGGAAATAAAGTGGTGTCCATTATCTGCAGCTGATTTAGGCCTAACTGCATTGCAGCAAAACATTGTAGATAACCATATTAGCACACGCCGTGGCAGATTCCCCAGCAAGAGGGTTTTCTAAACGCCTGCAGATTACCATCTCAGGGAAAGTCTCTATATATGCTCCGACTCTTTGCTTCATTACAAAACTGGGTAATTCATCAGCTTGACTACGTGTGAAACATTAGGTTCAGAAACAGAATTCTACTAACATGATTTATTTTATTTACTTGGTTTTTGCAGAGCCGCCCTATGTCTCGCCTTCAAGATGACGCGTATATTAGCAGTTGCCGGGGTGGAAAAAGGCAGTAGCGTGTTATAAAAGGAGAACGGCTTGCAGCACATCAGCCGGTTTATCTGACAGGGCTGACATGTTTGCTTGTGTCACCACAGACAACCACATCCATTGCACGAGCCTGAGAGACACTCTCACGTCACTGAGCCACTGGCTTTCATTGCTGGCCGCCACAGCAGAGCTCAACATTACTCTCCCTTAAGGCAAAGGGTGGCTCTGTCTCTCAAGGTTTAGGTAATGGGAGTCTCTGTCATGAGTTTCCTGGTTTATCTGGGGTTCAGATAAGCACCTGTGAGTGTTTTGAAAAGTAAAGAACTCAACATAACTGCCAGGGCACTAAGAATAGAAACGATAGCTTGCACTCTCCAAACTGTTGCTGTTGCCCGACGGTGTAAATGTCTGGCGCAAAAAGCAATTACCTGTTCTTTGTCAAATAAACTAGGGTTTTGCTCTTGCATGCTGACAAGCCAGTAATTTAACTGCTTTTATAAATCTAGAACAGTAGAAATACAGGAAGTCTTAATCATTTGTAGCAAGTGTTGCTCTGAATAGCAGAGGTAAAATACATTTATATTCAGAGGTGTTGTCAAACTATTTTTGACAACACCAAAGACTAATTTGTTGAGATGCATACTTGGCTTTAACAAACAGAATATTGATTAAGTATTGTAAGAAATTTTTATATAACCAAGAAAATGTGACTGGGACTTGAATTTGCATTTGAATTTACTTTGAGGACCAAGTCCAAGTTTAAATGTAAGATTGGGCTATTGTTCAATCAAATTGTGCAGCCATTACAATATAAATGGATGTTACCATTTACAAATATATGCTATATAATACAGCAGATGATTATGTGTATTAGTTCAGCATAGGTCCTAGACTGTTTTTGTCCTAGTCTATTCATGCTTAAACCAGAGTTTTTGAATGACATATTCACTGGTGTAGATGCTGTAACCAATTTGTAACCTACAAAAAAAAAAAAAGTGTGCATTCTGTAACTGCTAAAAAACTTTATGCAACAAATTTGGATAAAGAAGCGCCAAGTTTAAGGGTGAGGGTGACTCCTGACAGATGGAGTGCAAGATGCAAACCTCATAAAGCCATCATCACTTAGCATTGAAAGCCCACTGAGAAGCAGTCGTCCAGCACTAAAGTGTCTAGAAGTCACAGCAGACGTTTGTCATTACCCTCTGCTTAGCCTCCGGCTGAATATCCTATTAAAGATGACGCTGCGCATGAGTTTAGAAAGGCCTTTATTTTACTACCAGAATGATAGCAGTCTGGGGTAATTACTAAACTCCAAGGTTACAGCAATTTACTTCTCAAAGGACTTCTGAAAGATATTGCAATCAGAACACCTTCAAAACTCTCAAGGCCTTCCTAGCGAAGTCTAATCAGAGCGTTGACAGCCTCATGTCAGCCAGTACCACTTCATCTAGGTCAAACTTCTTCTAGCCATATACAGGTTCAGTAAAAGTTTTATAAACAGCGTTTGTGGCATGCTGTCTTTTACCAAAAGAAAAAGTCAAAATGAGTCATGCAATGTTTCAGTTTTTTTTTTTCAATATTAATGATGCATGGCACTCCAGTTTTAAAACAGAAATCTGAAGCTTATATTTTATATAATTTTGTTAAAGTGCTTATTCCATTATTTATTCCATTAAATGTGTCATGTCACAGATGTTGTCAGTAAAATTTGACGTTTTATCAAACCTAGAACATTCATTTCTAGCAAATGCAAATATTCATTGAGAATAAAGTTGATTTTTAAGAAAAGTGTGGGTCACATTTTTTTCTTTCATTTTTCTCAAATGACCACTGAAAACTTTTTAAAAGACATGCATGATCACAGCATTAAGCCTGTAAGGATTTGGGACGTGTGGACTTGTAGACTGGCTATCATGTTTGTGGTTGAGTAAATTGTAACTGACTGTGAATGATCTCTATGTTCCGTGGGCTTAATTGCAGAGGAGGCTTTGATGAGAGATTTGTTTAACATGGTGTGTGACAAACATGAGAAAATAGCCCTTTAAAATCCTATTTAGCTCCCCACTCACAAACAGCTGAAGAGACAAAGAAAAGACAAGCCTGTGGGTAGTGAAACAATGGCCCACCCTCCATAGCCTACATACTGCAGCACCAAATCAGGGATTTGGATGTAAAATGACCCATAAAAAAAAGGCTTTAAAATTTACATTGTATTGTGTCTCATTGTATTACAGTGTTTTAGAATGCTGAACATCTAAGTATTGCAAGATGCACTTCAATATAAAAAAAATTATGAAAAATAAACTAATAATATTAATTATATATAATTATATATATATATATATATATATATATATATATATATATATATATATATATATATATATATATATATATATATAATAAAATCTAAATTACCATCATATTAAGCAGTTAAAAATGAACACAAATGTGCTTATTTTATCAGACCTAAGTTTAATATTTCACATGCATTTAATGTATTATATCATGTAATGTATTTTTTTAAGTATATATATATATATATATATATATATATATATATATATATATATATATATATATTTTTTTTTATATATTCCAATGTGGTGGTCTCAGACTTACAAACCCACATGACAATTGAAATGTGCAAAGCAGTCAAGATATCAACATTAAACCTTCCTAGGCTTCATTAAATATTCAAGTTCTCTGAACCCTGAAACTTATAGTTGAGATAATGCACTTTAAGTAGAAACCAAGTGTGATGACGAATTGCAGCTGTACCGTGCTTCAAACGGTTCTTCATTAACAAGTCATGCTGGGCACAGCTAGAGTCCTTTTGGTGACAAAACCAAACTAGAACCCCCGAACTCTCCCTTCCCACAATTTCTTATTCCTCATTATCTCTTGATGTGAATGCCAAAGTGTCCGGCAGATGAAGATTAATGATGCGGTTGATATGATTAAATCAGAAAAGTAAACTCTAACACAAACTTTTGCAGGCAGCCGTGCTCTCCGAGTAACTGTCACGGCGCCTTAAAAGCCATTATTTCATAATAGACATTTGCAAGATGAATGGTCAACACAAAAATGTCAAGCTCAGTGTTGTAGATAATTTGCATTCTCTGGTTCCTACACACCATTAGCAGGTGACTCATATTCTTCCAGACCGTAAGTTCAGAGATGCAGAGTTAACAAATGCATTAACAATAGCTGTGTTTCAATGCTGAGCGATTCTGTGTTTTTTATTTAAAATACTTTAAATGAACAAATCATTCTTGTGCACTGACTCATATTTTTTGTTCTTAAAGCATTTGAATGCTTTCCTGCCTTAAAAAACTGATTATTGCTCCAAAAAACTGAATTAATGTTCTGGCTGCAGAGCACCTCATGTTCATTTGAAACTAGACTACCTAAAATGGCACTAAATAAAATGCAAACGAAATGTTATTTGTAAATGAACGAGACATGGTGTTCATAAACATACTTAAAGCACATCCGTCATGAATGAGGATAGACAGTGACAGAATAAAAGGGATCATGCCATTCGATTATCTTGTTCAACAAGGCAACAACAAGACAATTTTAGTATACTAAACCGGTATTTTAATTGTGCGGAAGTAGTGCTGAAGTCAAACTAAAGATATACCGAGGTATAGTAGCCAACATTTGAAGTGGATAAAAAAAGTTAACCAAAGTTGTCCTAGGACAAGAATTCATTTTGGTTATAGGTTTTAACAAATCAATGCACAAATCTTTCTGATGATTTGTATTTCTGGGACGAATTCAAATAGCGTAAAAGTGTCTGTTTTCCTCTTTTCCATCTCGGTTTGGTAATGCTAGTGGTGCAGAATGATACACTGCTTAATAACAGATTTAAAAATGGTTTGTTCTACTGAGAGAGAGAGAGAAAAAAGAAATACTGGATTGGATTCTACCATTATTACATAATGGGGAAGTGACACTTTACATAGAGACTAAAGATAGCTCCCTGGTGGTTTCTCAATGGAGGAATGAATCCTACCCCTCCCTCCTTCAACAATTAACTGAGAGCCTAAGCTTTATGGAGTCGATTACATTGTCTTCCAGGACACATATATCACAGCGCAGCCTCTGGGCCTCAGCGACAGTGGCGCTTTCATCAGGTTTCCATATTATCAATTACTTACAGCCTCCAACAAGTAGCCACTTTCAGTGCTGATAAGAGGCTTACTATGAATGCCAAAACATATACTGTCAGACCGGCCATGTCATGCAAATGGCCTTGGAACGTTTCTCCCAGAGATGATACAAACCAGGCACGCTAATAATGGTTGGGCTGAGATTTGTTCTTTCGGATTAAGACTCATTAAATCCTCATTCCGCAGAGTGTCACGCTGCAAAACGCTAGCAAACGCACCGCCGCATAAATGTGCAGTGTCCCACTTTGCAACAAGATCGTTGAGGTGCATCGCTGGCTACCTTTCAGGAGCCAGGCAAGCTGTCAGACTGGATGCCACTTTTCTTTTTTTTTGCAACGCAGCCTTGAGTTTCTCACTTCTCCAACTCCCAAGCATTCTGCTGTCGTCAAAGTATTTACCGCACGCTAATTAAAGAATTCAGGGGGGTAAACGCATGCAGAGTACCGCATCTGACAAACTCTCGCCAAAGCGAAGCGCAGAAGCACACACATATATCCATGCGCGCACACACAAAAGGTATCTGGTTTCTCTTTTTTGCTGTGTGTTTGCCAGTTACCCCGGGGAATTATGTTGGCATGGCTGACACAGTGTGAATCAAACTAATTAATCCTGGGGAGAAATGTCGGTGCTCAACACACACAACCACACACACACACAATTGCACTGGCTACGGAAGACAACTAGAGAGGGTCATTATCTCTGTTTCACTTCCAACAGAATTAAATGTTCAAATACAACAGGCGGTCTGCATCAAAGCAGATGGCTCTCGGATTTAAAAAACTGTCCTATCTTTCTGCAAATCCAAACTGCAGCAGGGAAAACCTGGACTTAGATTTTTCCCTCCCTCCCAGATCGCTTATTAGTCCTCAGGCAAGGTGTAAGCAGCAGGTCACATTTTCTCCACGGACCACATTATGAAAGAAGTGCAATATCAGTCTGCCGCTAATTAATTTAGTCTCGTCTGAGAGAGCAAGGGACAAGCAAATGAAGTCAATTTTTGGATGCCGATACCGAAACTTTCCCAGTATGGTGTCAGACTAAATGAAACTCATTATTTCGATGACAAGGGAGACAGGCTGCGTTCGCCACTACAGTTTTTTGTGCATGAGACACAGAGCACACACTAGCTCAAAGACATCCCAGGGTGCCGCACAGTCATTTCTGAATAGATATAACAACCACGATGTGGGAATAAACAACATTTGGCAGATGAGCTGTATTTTATGGATAACAGGCTTCAAAGCAGGGGCAATTGCTATGGTTGACCGCAGGGAGGGGTGTAAATAAGGAGTCTTAAATCAACTGAGCATAAACCTGTGTGCATTTACTGAGAAGGAAAGCAAAACCACAGTAAGGCGATAGGATTTCAGAGAGCTTAGTTTCAATGGACCACTATCAGAGGAAGAATGTCAAAGATTAAATATACGCAAGCAAGTGAAGATGCTCGGGGGTTTGAAATACAATAATTCTGTAGTAATCTTGGTGAATAAACATCTTCGGTCTTTATAAGGTGTCCTGAATGACATTTAGACTTTAAAAAGTGTGACTTTTTTCTTATTTGTGATATTACTTTCCGTGTCTGTATACATCAGATGGGCTAAGTTTACACTAGCTGCTGCAGTGAATTAAAAAACAAAAACACTTAATATAAAAAAGCTCAATGGCTTACTTGAGTGAGTTTGGATGTGTGGCAACATGTGCTTTATAGTTATTAATGTATACTGGCTGTCAAACCCAGGGCTGGTCCATTGAGTTGTGATTAGCATTTGAAGGTGGTTCATTACCTTGATGTAAAATGTTGGTTGTCATTTCCATTTATAACGCACAAGTTTTCTCGATGGAGGATTTTCTTTGTGGAGACATCTTTCACTGTAGCAAAGTGTCACGATCGTTGCACTGAAGAAGATACATGCCTCACTGTGGCCCAATGGAAAATAAGACATCACCTGTGATGCTTGTTGCAGAAAGAAATTCCTTTGACATGGATGTAATATAAATGTGCCGCAGCTTAATTTGTAAAAAAAAAAAAGGTCACCCAAAATAAAACGTTTGCCATAATTTACTCAGCCACCTTTGAAATGGAGCAGATTAATGTCCGAGCTGCTCATTTCCACAAATGGCTTACAGTTAATTCTCTTTAATGCTGAATTGTCACTGTGACCTGATGTTGTGTGATGCATTGGTGGACAACACTTGTCAATGTGTGTGAAACACTGAGAAATTAGGTAGATTACTTCTCAATTGTAACACACTGTATTGAGAGACATTCATAACTGGAGACGAAAGAAAGCAGAATAAAAGAAATTCCAGTTTAATGTAATTTCCATTAGCCATTAAATGTCTTTTAAAAGTCACCTAGAAATTAAAGATTAAAGAGTCCCACCTTTATCTGATCCAATGCAACTGGTGAATAAAATATACAAGAGCTTTCCATGGGAAATTCACCTGAATGTAATGGAAAAGACAAGTTTACTCTTGTGGGTGATGAATTGAGATTTGCTTATTGTGATCAGACTGACTCCTGGGAGACTCTTGGGAGTGGACGTGCACCATCCTGGAGGTGCGCCAAAACCTGTCTATGCAATAAAATGGGCTGCTGACAGTAAGGGAATAAAACATGATGGTAAAGGGATGTCTGTAGGGAAATGAAGAAAGCAAGGATCTTATGAAACCAGAGCCGGCTTTGTGGGCATCAAAATAATTAATTATAATTAAAAAAAAAAGAAAAACAGTACAAATGCAACAGGACACATAGGTTTACGGAGGAATACTGTTTGAACTCTTTAATAGGAGGAATTTATTTTTCTTGAATGTGCTAAAGTCTAATATTCAGGGTTTAAACTCAACGTATAAGCAACAGTAAAAGCATTGTTTATCTCAGCACATATTGCATCACAACAAATCAACAGTGTTGTCCCCACCCAATGGTTTAGCCCTTGGGCCTTTTTACATGAATATAATTGCTCTTATTTAATAAGATTGCAGTGTTATGTGACTGGAAGGCACACTGGAATCAGTCTCCAGATACAGTATAATAACCTTGCCTAATGTGCAGGGACAGCTGGGAAAGATCCTGGACTCTTGAATCATCTGGGGGCCGATTACTTCTATAAGGCAGTCTAAATGAGGGGCTCCAAGGCACAGCTTGGATAACACATCACCTTGTGGCAAGAGCCATACACAACCTAAGTCCAGAAGTTCTCGGTCATGTCTGACAGCTGTGAGAGGGTTCTGCTCTCTCGGGGTGAGAGATGACATGCTGGAGGCAACGTGGAGAGGTTATGAAAAGAGTCACGCTGGCAAATTCTCCTGCTGAACTGAAGATGAGGGTTTGCTTGAATTATACAGCCACACAAAGAAAAACAAAGGCGATAGTGGCAGAAATACTGGAAGGAATAATGCACCCTCTCGGGCTTTCATTTCCTCATCAAACAGAAGAGCGGGCTTGCGGAGAGCTGGATTTGTTTGTCAAAAAATGACAAACAAACAGGCATCATCTGAAAAGTCCTTTCCTGATTCAAAGGCTGGAAAGGGGGAGAGTAAAAGCCAGAGTTCCAGCACTTCTTTTTATCTGCTCATCAAAGGCTGAACCGTCCACTTCAGCAGCACTCATCTCTCTGCTTAAAGATGACTCGCTGACCGCGATTCAGAGTTCAAAACTCTGTCCATCCACTGTGATGGACAGCAAATTAATTATCTGTTTGAATAACCGAAAGACTACAAGTAAACATGAAATGACATTTGAAACCAATATTCTAATTGTTGTTCTTTCTGAGCGAAATCGATTTGCATTAGGCACACAAATCTGTGCAGTGTACCACTCTTTACAATATTTAAAGATATCGTTGTAAACAAGACATTTTGAAAGCTTATGTTTTATACTGAGCATCAATGCAAATGCAGATGGACTTCACTTGAGAATCCATTTGCACAGGAGCAACATTAGAAGGAAATGTTACACTGAGTTGACACCACACGGATTTAGCTTACAGTTTTTCTCGAAATTGCCAACAGATGTCCGAAATTGTGTGTGACAATTGAGTAGTGTGCATTATCTGAGAGAATCGCCTATGCATCACCAATACTCGCGACATATCTGGCATGCTGACTAATGTGTATACATTTGCAAGCTTTTTGCAGGCTACCATTTTCGAGATGAATCAGTCCTTTTACTGTATCCATTCTTGCATACGTTTGGTTGCAAAACAGTTTGTAGAGTTGTTGCTGATTCTTCCTATTGAAAAGCATTGTAATGTGTGACATGATCTGTCGCATAGTGCACCCCCAAATGCAACCAGATGGTGCAGTCTGAGGAAATCCAACGATTTAGAAAATTGTGCAGTGTGAACCCAGCATTAGAGGGGAAATTTTTTACTTCTGTGATGTAGAATTGCATATCCAGGATAGTCCATTAGGGAAAACAATATCATGATTCTATCATGAAATAAGGGTGGCCCAGTTGATTCCAAAGTCAACTGTGATTTTTCTGTTCCTCTTTTCTAAAACGCCAAGAGCACCACTGGTTGACAAGCTGTCACATACAAGGCTGAGCTTGTTGCCATTTTAAAGAATTATTATTTTATATATTTTTAGATAATGTGCACTGTTCATGCAAAATAAGATCAGCAATGAGCATTGAAACAGCAAATAGGGGCAATTTTGATTACATTTAAAAACAATGATTTCTATACCCTTACAAAAAAGTACTGTGGTGATACCATAGTTCAATGTCTAACCTATATTTGCATATTGATGGTTCCCCAAACTACTCAATCTGGTGCTCAGTTAAACTTCATTGATTTTCTCAGTTAAACATTTGACTTTCTGACAAAATGCAAGTCTGTGGAGTGACAACACTGTGGAAAAACAAAATGCTTTGGGGCAAAGACTCAACCGAACAAACTTCAATCATGTATGCATGCATCTGTCTTCTAGAGTAGCTACATATTTCCTTTGAGAGGTGGAAGCACAGTGGATGATTATGAATTATACAACAGTATCACAGATGCCGCTGATGTGTGTGTTCCTACCAATGTTTCAATGTCCAAAAAAGTAAATAAAAATAAAATATCTTCACCTTTTGAGGACAAGTTCTTTCAGAAAAACTAAACTTCAGAAAAGCTAATAAATGTTGATGTGAAGTATGGACTAATAATAAGTGTACTGCACTGGAACATTGTAAACAAATCAAAGAAAGGGCACATGTTTTAATATTTAAATGGACTGCAATATTAGTTTTTTTTGTCATGATTTGTGGTTCAAAGCTAGACTCTGATGTTTCTGGTCTCTTAAAGGGACTATACCTGCCTGATCTAAATAAACTATAATCCCAGGCATCATTAGTCAACCAAACATGTAAGGATTTATGCTAATGAGTAATGAGGGAGAGATGAATCACTAACCTCTGTAAAAGGTTTTGAGTTCTCTGCTATAAAAGGTCTTTAAGATGCAGTCACACTAATTTTTTTTTCAGATATTCAGATAATTGCAATAAGTTATACTTGTTTTAAAAATGAAAAACAATTAATTTTTTCTTTCCGCGACCCTAGGAAAATAGAGATGCTGTCCTAGACAATTTCTTACAACAGCACAGAACAATTTCGTCCATTTTCTGAAACTCATTAATTCTTTTACTTCAAAGACTGGTGATTTTGAAGAGGATCAAACTTGAAGGATATGTATGAAGAAGGGGCTTGCTTTTCTAGGTCAAAGAACCTTACAGCTCAGGTCTGCCCAGAGCTTGGAGGAGATTTGCGTTCAGTGTGATGCACAGACAAGACATTCATTGGTATCTTCACAGAAGTCATCGGCCCAGTGATTAGACTACAGCCTAAGGCACACTTAGTATAATTTTCATCATAGCTAGAGGTTGTCTTTTAATACCCCTTCCTTGTAGTTGTGTAAATGACTAAAAATGACAACTCTCACTGGTATTGTTTTTGTGTTCAAACTATTGCTTTCTCATTCTGACTGCTAAGAAGTAAAATAGAAGACATGTTTTCAATGCACAGTACCTATTTTAATGTGCAAAGTCCCTACACCGTTGACATATATTTGGATGTAAATTATCTGTTATATAAACCTGAACATGTTTAAACCTGCTTCATCAATTTCAAGTATATTGAAATTAGAAGAAAAAATTGCAATGTCTTAATTGCAATGTTGCACAATGAGTATCGTGGTTCATATTTTAAAACATTTCGACATTTGGGATATACATAACCTAAATTCAGATAATAATGATAATTAAAAAAAACTATGCACAACATATAGGCTTTAAAGGATAATTGTTAGAAAAAAGAAAATGACAGCTCCACAAGAACACAAGTCACGAGCACAACAGTAAATTATTATATTAGATTAAATTCTATATATATTCTATAGAATATTTTGACAAAAAGTATTTTTATGCTGTATTTTTATGCTCTACTGTTAATGTTATCTGTATGCACCAAGTACAACATGTTCCTGAATCAACATTTTTGTTGATCCTGGAACAGCATTCCAATCAACCAATCAGAATTGAGATATAACTTTTCAGGAAATTTCTGTTTTAGGCTTTTTTGGGTTAAATCTATATTTTTGGACAATAATGTTGATCCAGGAACATGTCTTACTTGGCAAAATCACGGTAACCATGCACTAATGGTCTGAGAGTAACACAGTTTCAATTCTCTGTATGTATGTGGAGGAACTGACAATAAAGCCGACTTGACTTGATATTTAGATACATTTGAATGGCCATCGTTGAAGACAGGTGCTTTTTACAACCAGATGGTGTAGTTTTATCTCCCAGCAGAATCTAATGGAACCGTGCCATACAGCCAAACCTTGACCTCAGTTCATGAAATTTTATTAAGTTATGATGCTTTGCTTGTAAGGATATAATTTTTTTATTATTAAACATTTTTTATACAGTGCTAGGTCATCCCTGAATCAGAACCAGTATATATTCAAATCGATTGTGATGTCTCATGCATGCCAAAATACAGCAGATCCTTGAAATTCTTGGATTTTTTTGAGAGATTGCCTTCAACCACCAGTCAAATATTTGAGATCCTGTTTACACAAAAAAAGGCTTACCACTTAAAAAATACAAATCTGAGGCAGAGGTAGTGATTGTGCGCAATGGTGATCTGTCCTGCACTCAGAAGTCTCAGAAAAAGGAATTTAATGATCTTTAAACAAATCCAGCTTGAAATGAATCCAGCTGAGGCCTTCAGCCTATTCAACCCTTTGAGTGATTTTACAGTAGCAATGTGGAGGTTTTAAAAAGCACTACATAGTGAGTACATATATAATCGCTTATAAAAACCATCCCTTCTTCTGCTGAAAAAGGTGTGTGGGTGTGGAGAAAAGCTTACAACGCTGCGTTGGCTGTGAAACAAGCTCTGAATTGAGGAGATGCAGCCCCTTCATCGGCAGCCCTGAGGGAAAGTGGCGATGGAGAGGCACATCCTGTCAGCACGTAAGCCGTCTCCACTCTTTGTTTACACCGACCCATTTAAACCATTC
Source organism: Carassius auratus (assembly GCF_003368295.1). Classification (NCBI taxonomy): domain Eukaryota; kingdom Metazoa; phylum Chordata; class Actinopteri; order Cypriniformes; family Cyprinidae; genus Carassius; species Carassius auratus. The sequence goes on along the minus strand of NC_039246.1, from coordinate 27,312,024 downwards.
CAGTGTGGCTGCCTCATCTGCATAATCTCTGTCAAGAGTGAAAAAGGCTTACTAAAATAGGTAATGAAAGAGTCACAGACTGGAAGCAGAGCAGAGTGGAGGTCTCAATGGAGAGTTGGAGAACATGGGAAATACATAACATTGGAGAATTTGATCTGTAGCCTTGTGTCTGAGCCATTTATGTAACAGTGACCCATTCCAGTGCCAGAAAGACCACAGTCACCATAAAAAAAAAACTATATTACATAATTAAGCATAAAACATCACATACATTGTATATGCAAGACTTCATCCATTTGTTTTCCTTGTAGAGCTTGAGGTAACCTAACGTTTCTCAACTTCAAAATCAGTCGTCAAACATGTTTGAGGTTTTTTATTCCAGGAATCACACTTCTATTTGGAGCGTTACTTCGGTCCATTGAGATTTTAATGTGTACATGAGTACCCAGTGCAACAGCACAAAAAGTAACGAATAAACAAAAGAAAATGTAGTATCGCTCGTTGGTAGGTTAAAGCAAAAACTCTTTAAACAGAAAATATGCATTTGATCATTTGTTGCTTTGTGCTATGACACACAGAAATTTACATGGAGGATTATATTATCTAAATTACTTAGCCATTGAAAAAAGATTTACTCTGTACTTAAGTCTTGCGAATCTCTGTGGCTGGAAGGTGTGTGTAAAACAGCAACGCAGGGGTGGATTTCTGAAATCTAGGAATGTCTTACTCAAACAAGTGAAGCATCAGCAGCACTGAGGAGTATTGTAGAGCTAATTTTCTTTTGGGTTCGGAGCCAGCAAGATCCCAACGTTCACAATGTCCTGTCACCAGGTTCTTCAGTGAAGCACAACTGCAGTGGCATGCCAAATGTCTGTGTGTGGGGGTCGAAGACAACAAGGGGGTCTGATTTTAAAATTACAATCCTCTATTCATCCTTGATGACTGCTTGAATGTCCAATTACCCACCAACAGAATATGATTGCTCAGTTTTCTTCTAGTCTGGGGAGTTATCAGTATGGCTGCGGAAGACTGCAGGAGACTCAGCCCGAGACACTCTTGGTCTGAATCATGGCAAGACAAGCACTCCCAGCATTCGACCAATGTTTCATAAAAATACTCTACAGTGAGCTGAATCCTGTACATATTGCATAGAAAAAAATAAGCCCTCCTCTTTTACCAAATGTGCATGCTTCTACATTCCCAAATAATAATAATAATAAAAAATACAAATGTGCCAATATAGTGCAAGGCATATGAGTGACTGGTGAAAAAGCCAAAATTGCTGTCTCAGACTGACAGTATAATTGCACCTCCATTCTGTCGCAGTCCAACTCATCTCCTGTACCAATCATGGATGACTTATCTGGCAGAGGGACTTGGCAGAGTACAGGGTAAAGCTAGCACACAAGCGTTCTGCGAAAACAGATGCTTTGGCTAAAAATAATAAAAAATAAGGCTAAAAATACTTCATGATTAGTGGGAACCCGGTGAAGATACCTGCAATACAAACTTTCTCAGTAATGAGTCTGGGTGTAGGCTGAGATCCAAAGTGACCACGTGGCACTGACACCAATCACAATATATGATGAATGTGTCAGCTTTTACAGCATGAAGCCTATTTATCTCATAGGATTAGCAGCTATATAATTATAGCAATCATTACATTGTTTCGTAAAGTTAAAACTTATTGGAAACTCTGAGGAGTCTACACGCTCAAAAGAGACATCTCCATTATCATGTTCGGCAACTGTCTGCAATCATGCCAAATTACGTCTGAGATGTAATTGTTTGTAGGAAAGATAATATGACAAAATGAACACCAGGAATGAGTTTTCCTGTCTGTATACCCATTCTGCACTAAGGGCTGCTGGAGAACGCCATCAGAGACGAGGTGAACCTTCATCACTTGAGCGGCTTCAGACACAGTAAATATCCAAATAATGGCAATTCATCTCATGTGTAAAGTGGAATTAAACCACTCTTTCCAATCCAATTGTACCTTGACAAAAAGGATATGGCTACTGAGTAACTGGCAACGAACGTTTCAGACTATCACAGGTCAGGAAAAAAGTTAATAAATAAAACTTTCAGTCTTATCAAAGTATCAGCAATTGCTTTGCATCCACATTGGAATTTGATGGGATCTGTGAGTTCATCGTCAGGTTGCGCATTTAAGTCTCTTCGCTGGTAGGAGGTTTGAGTTGCTTTCTGTCAGCTGAAAATGAAAAGAGATTGCAGGCAGACCTTACACGCCACACTTTCTTATTGAGTTTGAAGCAACACGCATATCAGAGTGATGAGAAGACACGATAGGAAACTTGAAAGAACAATCCTGAGAGCTGGCTACATCACCTCCCTGACCTAAGATGATAGTAAAACAATCGCCCTCGCCTCTCCTGAGAGGTCTGGAGCAAGAACACAAGGTCAGCTTTAATATGATAACCTCAAATGAGAAATTCACAGGACTGATATCACTGATGCACCTCGCAAGGGAGATGACCTCATGGCTCAAGGTCTTTCTGCAGCAAACTTTTTGAATGGTTTATTCATTGACTGGATTATTTTTTTAATACCACTACCACACACAATATCTCATCAAAACACAATCCCAATTCTCTAAATCAAAGCGATCACCTTGAACTAGGGGTGGGTGATATGAACAAAATCTTATATCGTGATATGACTAATTTTATTTCACAGTAACAATATCCATCACAATAATTATTTCTTCTTTAATTAAGGTCTTTATATCAACATTTGTTTTGATGCCTAGACATTTTATAATTCAGTGTTAATATCACAAAAACCTAATAATACAAATAAAAAAATCTGGTCCCACTTTATATTAGGTGGCCTTAACTACTATGTACTTAAATAAAAATATAAGTACAATGTACTTATTGTGTTCATATTGTATTGTAAAACACTTTTGCTGCTATTGAGGTGGGATAGGGGTAAGGTTAGGGAGAGGGTTGGAGGTATGGGTAAGTTTAAGGGGGGTTAAGGTGTAAAGTATGGGTCAACAGTGTAATTATAAATGTAATTACAGAAATTAAATACAGATGTAATTAAATGTCATTTTTTTAAATATAAGTACAATGTTAAAACATGTATGTACACAATAAGTACATTGTACTAAACTAAATTAAAATGTAAGTACATAGTAGTTCAGGCCACTTAATATAAACCTAAATAAAAAAACCAAGCTCACTGAAGACAAAGCAAACAGTCAGCGATTAAATTAGAATAAGAAACTACTTATAAGCAATAGGACAAAAAACTACAGTAGAACAAATAAAAAAGAAATGTTATGGATGTGTATAAAGTAATCAAATACACCATATTCTTCACTGTGTGCATTAAATATATGTTCCTACTTCTTAAGTTACGAAAGTGATTTAATCAAGAGCAGTGAGATATTTTCTTTATTTTATTGTTTGATTCACATAAATGACAGACAGCAGGAAACTAGACTGCTGTCACTTTAAGAGATGCCCATATACTGTTACACTACTGTTTTCTTTTTCAGCTGTTTGCCTTCACTTAAGATCTAAATTACTGTGTTTACGAGTATACTTGCAAAGACGGGGATTTTGACACATTTAACCATTCAAGGTTTATAAACTGGCAGAAATAACAAAGCAAGTCAGACCTCATTCAGCTGATTTAGAATAAACTCCCTTTGTCCCTTTGACTTCTCAAAAGCTTTGATCCTAACACAATTTTTGTATTTTACGTCAAAACCTATTTATTCAAAATCTAATGTAAGAATAAAATCGAAGAGTACAATCACATGTACACAGTTAGATATTTACAAGAATATAACTCAATGTTGTAACCTCAATAATCATATTTAGAAAGAAAACTTGTTTTGAATATTCCATGCCATCTTATATTGTACCAGGTTATTGCGTTCCTGAAAATCTGTTAAATAGGAAAGTCATATAAATGCATATTATGAATTATTAAAACAATAAGTCCCATTTGACTTGGAGGGGTACATAATTCCTGTTGATTATTCTATAATTATAAAGACACAAAACAAGACTTGCATAGATTTCCCCCCTGTTTGGAAATCCTGCTGGTTGCCACAAGAGGCTAATTAGCTGTAGCAATTATCATGCTATCCTACTGCTTATTATATCTTCAGACTGGGACCATGGTGCATCGAAATTCAGGTGGTGTTTGACTTTGAAAACTCTTTGCAGTCCGCAGTTCATGTGTTCGTTTTACACAGGGAGCCAGAGACTGGGTTTGTTTGGGCTAACTAAATGTGGCCATGAAGGTCATGTAATCAGCAAGAAAAAAAAGAGGTTTGAGCTCAAGTAATTACTCAGCTCTAATTACAGTAACTGGCTTCCAAGAAAGGTGGAATACTGGGTCTCGCTGTGTAATTTCACAGCCTAAACTTAAAAAATATGTCTGTGTATTTAATGAACGCTACATCACAGCAGTCAAGACACAGAAGATGACCTTTTGACTGGTAAGCAGCTTCAAATAACTTGCTATAGATTTATTCAAATTGGCTACACTTAGTTTGTATTAAGATGGTTGTTGCAACATTGAAACACTCATCAAAAGATACAGGAGAGCCAAAGAAATACTTATGTCGCCGTTTCAGAAATTGTCCTTGAAAACATTTTGACAAAGATGACAATGGATAAAGAAGAGAGGGAACACATCTAAAAAATAACAACAACAACAACAACAACAACAAAAAACACAGAAAATTCACACCCTGACACCCTGACACCCTGTCTTGGACTGTAGATTGTACAAGTTTGGACTTTTCTCTTTTGGGTGAACTATCCTTTAAAGTCTTGACTGAGCTCTGATGATAACGGAACCACATTCCATGGTCCTTTTCAAAAGCACTGAATTAATTAATTCCCTGTTCTTAAAACTCAGTCCACCTTTTTAACTGTGGAATGCAAAGTGGTGATAGCAAATTCTGAACATGGAAATCTGTGTGCTGGCTTTGTTGCCAGTGCTGGATTTCTCATTACACTTATCACAACCTTGGATGAATTACTTTGCAGAGCTCCTAGAAGTCAGGGACATATCAAAAAAATTGGGGGAAAGAAACACATCTTACAGCACATCTTGGTAATGTATGGACATATATTACACAAAAACAACAACAACAAAAATTATGTACACCATTGCAACTACTGTAAAAGCAAAATTCCTCAGCAAACCGGTGAAATGTGTGATTTCTACACCACTGGACTGGTCACGATCAACAGTAAACACTGGCACATCTCACTCCGGTTCGGCATTAAATCAACACTAATAATTCTGTTTGTGAGCAGACATGGAAGACAATGAAGGATTCCTGTTTATTTATATGCATCAGGTCTTCAGAGAGCCAGGCAGTTATCAGATTTCATACAACACACTGCACAATGAAACTGAGTTTTAAGGCCAAGAGAAACATTTTGGCAGCTTTTAAAATTGGTTACCACCCTTAGTGTGGTCTCAGAGGGGGTGAAACTTTGTGTTGAGTGCAGGGTTTGCGTTCATGTAATATGAAGAGGAAAGCTGTCACTGTGATTCTGATTCAATGTCTACATACAGCAAACTGAACACAATGCATCTCCAACAAGGTTTTTTTTAGGTATATGTTACAATCTTTTGGGATTTTTATGAAATTTCGCTCCCAAGAAGAATTTTGAAATGTTAGCAGTATTTTTATTACAATTATTTATTTAATTATTTTAGTGTAATGCTTAAAAGAACATTAAAAAACACATTTTAGAATAAAGGGATATCCAAAATGCATCAAAAGCAAAACATCTTGATCCATTTTGCTTATGCAAAATGTAATTTATACTCTTTTGATTTTAGGATGAAATGTGACTTCACCCATTTCGTTTGACAAGTATTACTTGTATCGTATCTAGAAAAAAAACTGACTGCATTAATGAAACACTGCTAAAGCTTGCTGTGTACATTAAACATACAGTTTTCTTATCTCAACCATCTCCTCACTGCTGTGGCAGTTCTGTCATATGTGCATTCATTAAGGTGCACTTCTGACACTTCTTCATGTGTTACCATGATACCTGTAGCTGTGATTTACTTTGTGATGGAAGCTGTTAATGAAGGGAGTCAATTAGACTCCCAAGCTGTAACAGCTGATGAATAGCTGTTCTTAAATGACTGTTTCTTGTATTGAAATAATCAGCACTGCATTCAGGGAGAGGGTCATATGCAGGTGGGATGGGTGCCTTCACATTACACAAGTACGGAAATGAGTGTCCGTAAAAAATTGTGTTTGTGGTTTGTTTTTCTTGAGCACACACACTAACTTAAACTGTCCGAAACAGCCTCCACACAATTTGTGTTTACATCCTTGACTTCTTGAGGGTCATATTAAAATTGTTGTTTCTCAAAAACCATCTTAACATAAATGTGTATATTCAAGCGTGCATTTGAAGGAAGAGCTTTTTAAAACATCTTTGTCATTATGTTTTTGCGGTCACACTTTACTCATTAAAGTCTCATTAGGCAATCTTTGCCATCACTGATTTTAAATTCGTCACTGACTGATAAAGCACCATGCATGCAGCAGACATATGTTTACTTCCATTATAAATACAATTCTTAATGAGATACACAAAGGTTCATTGTGTGATTCACAAAAAGCTAAACATTCACATGCACATACACAGGTCCGATTTCTTTGTACAGGCCTCATCTTCCCAGTACACCACTGACGCAATATTCATTAGCAAGTCCTAATGAGCTTTTATGGGGTTGTTTTTTCCAGTAATTTTAATTTGCAGGATACAATACACTTTCAGATGCAGTGGAGGGCTATTGTGCAGCTTATTCAGGCATTATTAAGGTTTTTTTCAGTCATCATTAGCATTGGCCAACCCTGATTGCTGCACAATACGAAACACGGCACAGATAAAGACCCACCTGCACAATGTTCCCTCAGGTGCTTCCAAGAAAAACAGACAATTTGCATCAGCGGTAAAACTGGAAATGCCAACTGTGAACAAAACTCCAGCTCCAGAGCTAACTTATAATCATTCTGGCAACCTCAACAGCAAAGAACGAATGAATCAGCAGCTTTTAAAGGACTATTAATGTGTCAATAAAGATAAAATAGGGCTGACAATTCCCATATTGTGGAAGAATTAACATTTCGAATGAAGATGAAATATGCCAGAAGAACACATTTTTGTTCTTGTAGGGTTTGTGTGGAATCCAGGGTCTTTAGAGGTCCACCATGCTTCCGGCACATTAGCCTACTGTCGCACTATCATTTGTTATTTTGGCAGCTCAGCTGTCATTAAATTACTCCAAGCTCGGGGTCCATCAGAATGGCAGTTTAAAGAGAGTCCGCACTCCATTAGGCCCGTAATAGAGACAATCTCCACCATTTTTATTAGCAACAACACTTTATGAGCAATAAAATATTATTTCCTTATTTTTTACCCATTTTTTGCCAGAGAATGACCATATAAGAGAAGGCCAACCTTTAGCACAGGGGGAAATTCAATTTGGCATGTATTAAAGCTGCAGTTGGTAACTTTTGACGCTCTAGCGGTTAATAAACAGAACAGCTTGAGTCTTGCGGAAGAACATCGTAGTCGGAACTACTTCTCTCTGTTTATGTCTATGAAGAATCACAAAGGTACTGGGTTACTCCGCCGCGGTACCCCCGAAGCAATCTAAAATAGTCCGAATATAAACACTTATTATAGGTGCACCCTAGTGATTCAGGACAAGCTAAAAACACGGTTTTGGAAAATGGATTCATGGTGTACTTGCTTATTATATACATTTTTCTACATTTTGAACACAAACAAAGTTACGGACCGCAGCTCTGATTGGTTGTTTCTTAAAGGAAGCGATGGAGTTCTCCAAATAGCAATAGGACACTGGGAGGAGCCAGAGGAGCTTGATTTTTTCACAGATTATCTGTCTCATATTCTACTGTCAGGACATAATGACAGGTTTAACAAATATGTAAAAAATATATTTTTACAAAAGTTACCTACTGCAGCTTTAACAAACTGCTTTTTGATATTTTCAGATCATACTAGTAGATGGCCCACAGTCTGTTTACTGAGCATCTTACACATATTGCAAACAAAATTGACAAGAACTGGCTGAAATCAGCAATTTAAGTCTTATTATTTATCTGACTAAATGGGCAGATCTTGGCTGGAATAAGCTGCCCCCCGGACTTTATGCTAATAGTGTAAAATCTGGCTATGACGGGTGGAAAGGATGCTTTAAAAGGGTTTGCCAATGAGTGGCATTTACTGTAGAATGTTTCCTTAAATGCTATTTATTTTGAAACTTTACAACAAGACCCATAAGTAATGGATGTCAGAAGGAAAGGACAAACTGCCCTCCACTCCTTCTTAAGTCTCACCTCTTCATCAGAAGCATCCCTACGGCTTCTGAGAACAGCACAGGGACAAATTGTCAAAAAATCCAAGGGGTTCCATAAGCCCCATCTCTTTGCTACAAGCACACTTTCAAGTGTTCAAAGAAATGAGGGCCACGCCAAGCTTGTTATCTTTGTTCAGAGAAAAAAGGCATAAAATTGCTTACTGACAAGTGTTTTTAATGCATAAAGAATGACCTTAATAACTTGTTTCATCTCACGTTAAAACAATTTAGTAGATACATGAAACAATCTTTCAGAGAGTTTAATCTGGTAAGCTTAAAGCAGACATCAATGCTTAGGTGAGCGTTATTTCTCTTGTGGAAACTACATTTGAAAGCATTGTACAGAGGACCTTTAAAAACACAAGAGTGCTATTAAGATTACAAAAGATCTTGAAGTAATCAAGGATTTGACCTGAAAAGAAAATTAATTGCTTGCCATCACAATACAATTATTTCCCCTACTGAGAGCTATGGTTTCTTGAGCCTTTTGTGTTGAGGGATTTGCCATTTTTATTACTTCAACAAAACGAAAGAATCCAAGTGTTTCATTCACAAATGTAAACAGTCGGCTCAGCCAGTGAGCTGGAAATATGTAAGCATTCTGAATTTGCCAGTGCTAATTTATAGTTTAATATAAAACTGAAATATATTGCATCGTTAATCCTCTTATTCATAAAAAAAAACGTGAAAAATAAATTCTACAAATGTTAAGGTCATTACTTTTTATACGTTCAATGCACAGCAAAGTTTCTCATCAGGAAATACTGAAATACTAAAGTAATTTAAGTTATTATTCATTTACTCTAAGTTAAGAGTGGGAGATGTTTTATTTTCCTCATAAATAACTGACAAAGTCATTTTTCCTTTGCATTAGTAAGAGCAATTAACGGGTTACTAACGATTTGGCACAGAATTGCATATATACTGTATTGCTATTTTCAGGGGGCTTTCACACTTTGGTTCTTTGACTGAAGTAAAAGTAGCTTTGGTGAGCTAAGTGTCATTCTGTGAATATAAATGTTCAGATGTGGAAAGACACCAGTGCAGGGAGGTGGAATGAGAAAAATGAGAAAAACATCCTAAAAGAGATCACAATTATGCTCTTCAATTCTGTCAAAACCTTAGATATAAATCACAGCCTATCTTTCACTACTACAAATATTTGAATTATATTGGGGAATATGTAAAAGCAAAAGTAGACAGCTGGTTCTGAAAAGTAATGAATATTGAATTATGAGATGATTTCCTAATGAAGATGCTTTCGTGTCAGAGCGGAACAGATTGCGGTAATCCTGAACGTCCGGCTTCATTCCACTGACCATTCATCACCCCCGGCCCCTGCTCTGCATTGAGATGGCAGCCGCTGTGGCCAAGAAGGATGAAAAAAAAAGATCACTTAAGAAGACTTGTGAGTAAGAATAGCAGTGAAATATGTCACCTTTCACCTCATCCAGATGCACATAGCTCCAAAGCTTTTTTACGTTTTTCCACCACCAGCACAAAACCCAGTTAAATTAGATTCATGGACCCTGTCAAGTCTTTCTTTATTGGAGATTGGTTAAGCTGAAACACCGATGGGAGGGAGGGTATATTTTAAATTATAGCTTCCCGGCATTTTTCGCCCATTGTGCCTTCATTAAAGAGTGTTAAAGCAAATGCAACATGTGCAACCCATGCAGCAATGCAATCAGTTGCATTGTGAGGTCATTCAAATAAATACAAGCTCTGAACCCAAACAACCTGCATTGTGCAGTTCAGTAAACCACTGGGAGTAGACCGTACGCGCTTAATTACTGAAACAGAAGCTTTCCTGCTTCCCTGACCTGCAGTATCCTGATATCTACAACTACCTCATCAACTTCCCCTCATCCTACTCTGGAGACTCTTTAAAAGCCTACAAAAGCCTGGAGGGGTACAAATGAATGCAATCTAGTCTGCGGCTTAAACCTGCTTTGTCGTCATTGGAAGGGTAAGTCAACTCTGTTGTTAGCTAACGTAATTGACCCTAGCTGTTCTTGTTTGTTGGTAGCCAGCATAGCTATATCACTGTGAGTATAGTAGACATCATAAATGTCATGAAACCTTGACCCATTTAATCCCCAATTTTTCCCAGATATGAAAATATCCAAATGAAGTGTCATTAGTTGCCCATGAATATGAATATTATAAAAATAATTTCCTCTTTTCTTTCCTCTGCCTGTTCTGCATCCTAGCGCACAGCAGCTGTCCATCATGATGAAACAGTAAGGTTTGTAAGGTCTACAAAATGTGGTTTTAAATGATTGTTCAACCACTGTTGATACCAATGCTAAAGCTGCTCTAGCGCTCTCCTGATGCCCTGTGAAAAAAAGAGAAAAGTTTAGATTGCATGACATCAACCTCCCGAGCACTATTTCCTTTTGAATTGCACTGTTTTGTGAGAATATCCCTTGTCAGGGTTCATTCAGAACGTGTGCAGCAAAACGTAACTGATCCACAGAAACAAAGGTCTTTGTTTTGGGGCATGTTTGAGATAACAGCTAATTAAGAAACATGCCTGATCTTGCTGGGCCTCTTGGTTCAGAACTACATCAGTGATATAATGGATTTTCTTCCATTTTTGGATAAATACTGAAGATTACGGCTCCTTAGAAAGGACTTGAAATTGTTAGGCTGCAAAATTATTTAACAAACATCTACCTGTTCTAACATAGACTAATTAATATTTGTCTGATAACACTGTTGTGCTTGAATTTCTCATGATTACTCGTAATCACATATGATCTGATAAGCTGTCTTTTACACTTTTACTGAATAAAGTAGATTTAAAAAAGGTAAACATCAAGGCTTAATGGGATAGTTCACCCAAAAAGAAAATTACTCAGTGATTTAGCCTTCCTACAGTAGGTGTCTGCCATTCTTCTTTCAGACGAATACAATCAGAGTTATATTAAAAATGTCTTGGCTCTTCCAAGCTCTATGAACGTGGGTCACTATGAATGAATGAATGAAAGGTTTTGCTTACCACAAGTCAACTGACTGCTACACGAAGTTAAGAACACAACATTGTTTAATATATATATAATATTGTCAAACATTTCAAATATATTGCTCCTCAACATCACAATTCTGACCTGGAAATTGTGAAACAAGCATGAGTTCATGTTGTCCTTGTAGCTTACAAAAATCAAAAGGAATTGGGAATGGAGAAACCACAATTTGATTTGAAATCCTTGACCAAGATATCGATTTCCTGCTTGTCAGCAATTTACTACTAGTTATTTACTACTAGTGGTCTGAGCCCAGGGAATGGGCTTCCCGATTTCCTAACAAGTGCACTCTTTGAAAAAGCACACATTGAGGGTGGGCGAGCGTGATTTCACCAAGTGCAACATGTTCCTGGATCAACATCATTGTTGATCCTGGAACAACATTCCAACCAACCAATCAGAATTGAGATATAACTTCAGTAAAAATCTGTTTTAGGCTTACAATCAGAGTTAGGTGCTTCTACACCATTGTTAATCAGCTATCATTTCCCTTCTGATTTTAGGAATAAATTATGGGTAAGGTTAGGTTTAGAAGAAGGGATTGGGTTAAGTCTATATTTTTGGACAGTAATGTTGATCCAGGATCATCAGAAGATGTTGATCCAGGAACATGTCTTACTAGGCAAAATCACGACGACGGTGTAGGGATTATTGAAATACAGGACAAAGTTGAAGGCAGTAATTCCCAAAGGTGTGCAGCTCCATATTGCACATGTATGCATTAGTAAGCTTTTCTGGCAGAAAGACAGGCAGGTGCATCTCAGTAGGGGAGCACTGTTGAACTGCTGCCCATGAGATGCCTCCTGAGGATTGTGGGATTGACAGCCTGAGGGTGGCATGTCTGCTAGAGAGGGTGGCTTCTCATGAGACCCTGCTTCCCCTGTCATATTTTCTCTTCTGTCAATGCCAATTAAAGAAGGCTAAGACACTTCATGAGTCATTTCCTGTCAGAAAGGAAGCCATTGCTCTTTTGGAGCACTGTTCAGACAGATTCAGATTTTTTTTTTTTTAGAGTCTGGGTGGTGTGCTTCTGAAGGGTTTCAGGGAGCTCTGCACTGGGTTTCATTTACATTTAAAGATGAGCAAGACTTGAAGCTTAAAAGCACAGAGTGGGATAGAAGTGTCAAAGAGTCCCACTTCTGCCTCCACCTCACAGCTGGTATTGGATTACGTATTCCAAGGCGATAACTTTCCTACCGTTATCTCTTGAGCATCTTAGAATTAAAGAAGAACCTTTGGCTCATCAACAGCAGTCCTTATTTACATATTCGCAAATGGACAGAGCCCATGCGGTCTCCAAAAAAAAAAAAAAAAAGAGCAGTGTTGCAGTGTATCCATATAGTTCACCGATTCAATAAATAAATTAAAATAAGGGGGTGGGGGGGCTGATTGTAATGTGAAGCAAAAAGGTGGTAGTAAATACTTTTTGAAATAGGCAATTGATTCCAGTGAGTTACATTTGATTGCACTGAATGTATTGAGCCAGTGTTACACATCAAGGGGAATAAATATAGACACCGAGCAGACTAAGGAATTGCGAGTATTGTGCATTAGCTGGATAATTGTGGTACAGGACATGGTACATGATTGAAATGTGCTATTAGGTCATCAGATACAGTTTAAAACTTTTTAGTGAGCTTTGCAAAGGCAAGTTTTTAATCTCAATCACTCTGTTAAAAGCTATGGTCATTATGGATAAAACAGTAGGATATTGATTTTCCGTGAGGTCTGCCTTATTTTTTCCTTTTCAATACAATTCTCACTCTGCAGTGATAAAGCAAACAAAAACAATCAATACAGAGCATATATGCTGTAAAGCTTTGGGACCACAGATGTTTGCACAGCAATCGAAGGGTTAAACAAATCTCATGTTCCATATTGAATTCAATCAATGTATACATTTACTCAAAATACATGAAAATAGTATCCGCCACCCACCTAAGAGAGCAATGAAAGTCAGATCAATCCCATGGTTCAGCCTGGCTGCCACAGTCTAATGAAAAGGTTGTTTACAGCAGCATGTGTGAATTTGATCTGTTTAACTGTGTGTCAGCCTAAATGCAGAGAAGCCAAATTCCTGCTTCCATGCTGGAAGAGGATTTGGTCCAAATCAAATGTCCAAAGCTTCCAGCTATAACTCTGACATATACTTAATAGCTGTTCCAAACCTCACGACTTTCCTCGCTGTATATTGCATTCATATGTCCTGGAATGTCATTAATGATGAATTTGAAATGCTCAGAACTTAAAAGTCATGCATGAAAGACTCAACTCACAGTTGATTTTAACAGAATTTGGCATTAGCACATTTATAAAGAATGCAATAAATTAAGCAAAACAATACAGATTTTTATCAATATTACATTAAATATACATATAATGATAATTTTTAGCTTGTATAATCTTGGATAGTTGCATGCCAACAGTTTCCACTACTTCCACCTCATCACATGTGCCAGAATTACAGAACTCTAAACGCCATATGTGACGTGAGGCCATTATAGAAAAAAAAGAAGATTCTGGTTTCAGGTATTGCCTGAAGAAAGTACATGACTGTAATTTATGAATAGCAGTAATATGAGGCATGGGATTCATACTAAAAAACCAATAGCCAGGAACACAGAACAGAAGTGTAAGCATTCAAATGACTCCAGTGAAGGGAAAAGTGGCTAGTTCTTGTCCCAGCCCATGGGGCTAGTAAAATAGACAGTGATATGTTGCCGTTCTGAGCCCAAGCACAACTTTGAAATGAAATACTAGTTGTTGAACCAGACACAAAAGGTAGAAGTATGTCATTAACTCCACCAATATGGCTGCCTGTTATAGAGCTATTGCCGCGGGCACAACACCAAACCATTAGGTGATATGGAGGAAACAGCATTCATTTATTTTCTTTTGTGCTCCAAAACAATGTACAGAGACCCACAGCTGCACAGTGCCAGGCATGAGTTTCTGCATTTCACAAAACAAGAAAGAAAAAAAAGAAGAAAACAAAAAAGAAACGGTCCATTAATATCATCTGACCACTCCAGGGAGTTAGCCTTTCCTGATTAAAATAAATCTGGAGAGGTTTACTGCTGCTGGAACTGAATTAATTCATTTGTAAAATAAAGAGGAAATACAAATGTAAATGAGTGGAGTCTTCATTAAAGGGCAGACAATAAACAATACGTTTTATGTTTATGCAAATATTTCATTTTAATTACAGAAGGCTATCAGATGTAAAAATCCCAATAATGGACATTGACCGCAATAAGCAATACAGTAAATCCCCCTCCGCAGAAGAACCTAATGAGCTATGAGACCAGTGTTGATTTTGCATAATTACAGACAGCAGACAGAACACATTCAGAACTCAAATTAATTGCATTTTTTCTTGATAAGAGTGCAATTCATTGAATTTGTTGAGTCTGAACCAGGAATGGCACCTTCATCCAATAATTGTGTCACTTGCTCTTCATTGTTTGTTATTATGGCTAAATCATTGACTTCCTGTGTCACAGAGACAGTATATTCATTTTGTTCAATGGTGCTCTCATGATAACTGTGTTGAGCTCTCCCAATGGTGCATCACAGTGCAGTCACGACTCCTGCTATTGATACTGCGTCTTATCTTGCAGGCCCAGTCCCGCCAACATCCCGCAAACATAAGCAGGCAGCAAAACAAAAGCCTGACTAAAAAGCCTCAGGGTCGTCGTCATTTCCATGGCAACCGCTGTTTCAGTCAAATATAAATGTATGAAAAGACATGTTGGTTAAATGTGAAGGACAGCGACATGCTCCTACACACAATTTGCTTCTCTTAGAAAGATGGCATGGGATGGGTGGAGGCAGAGCAGAGAAAGGTGTAGTATAAGGAAAGGAAGTTTAAATATGTCAATTTCAAAAACTAGGTTACAGTGCAAAATTAGGAATATTTCTTGAGAAATATCAGTTCGGGATGGTTAGTGACTCAAAGTCAATAGCATATCCCAATTGTCTATGTTAAAATCAAATCTGTGTTTTTTGTACTGTATGTCTGTACACATGATCAATATCAGATTCCAGTTTGAATGAATGACAGTCCTGAACTGACACAAAAGAACAATAACAAGTTGTCATGTAGCGCACTGTTATACAAAAGTAAAACAAACATCACTGAAGTTTATGCTTTCATTTATAAGCTGAATTTCTGAAAATACCAGAGAATTCATGAGCTGGTGATAAGGAGGATGAAGATGAAGAGAATAAAGCCATTTAATATTTAGGTACAACCTCTTAAGTTTATCTTGTATAGGGCAGTCATTACAAATACTACATCTGCAAATGTCTGTCATATCCACAGAGTGATCAAAGAACCACTAGTAGGTAAAATCTTTGCAGTCTCTCCTGTCAGCGCAGAATTATGATGAATGCAGAGCGACATAAAAGTGACCCAAAATGACCGTTTTGACAGAAACTGCGAAAACACTGCAAAACATCTGACCTGAATCAGATTTAGGACTACATTTAAAAGTGGCCAAAATGAGAATGGAAAAGATCAGATTCCATGTGATTTGTCCGGTCCACACTGTCATGAAACAAAACGATCTAGATAATGCAACTCTGAAGTAGGGGTGTCGTGATATATACCAGCACTGACGATAATCGTGATAATCAAATAATGAAATATTGTTATAGTATTAATTAGGTTTACTTGAATGCTTTTGTTTAGATGTAAAATTAAAAAAGTAATTCACTATTTGATTCTTTCTTATTTCTTCTACTGTTGTTTTTGTGTGTGTATTTTTTATTTATTTTTTTGCATCTCTTCTTATTTTTAATAACAAAGATAAAATAAAAAAGGCTATATTGTTTATTATCAATATAGTAATTAATATTAAGAAAGGAGTTGGAGGAAGCAATACAACCTTGCTTGGTGATTTTGGTTTGGAGCCTTCGCAAAAACTGAGTTTGCTGACTTTGCCAACTTCAAAGGGGTGGAATTTGATGGCAGATTCCAACAAATCATACATCACTTTGAAGGTCTTTTAAAAATAAAACTTTATTTACTTGATAATTGTGACTCTTTTGCCTGCACAGTTATTTTCTCAGGTATTTCCGTGTGGATAATGAATTTTTATGTTGCAATGCTAATCAACATACTCTTTATCACTGAATAAAATTACTATAAATTAATAATCAGTTTAAAGAACAAAGTTATTTCAAACAGTTTGGAATAGAAATCGTCTTACTTTCACACTGTGCTAAATTTAAAACTGTTTGCATTTTAGTCTCTTCTGTTAAGTGTAATTGTTCATTTTGTATGCAGTGTTGTGATTTATAGGACAAAAAAATAAATACAAGATTTATTTGCCTGATTTTTTTTCAAGATTTCTATAGATATCACAATATATCATTATCAATAATTTTTGAGGACATGATAATAGTGTAGTGAAAAATCCGATATCGTGACAGCCCTACTCTGAAGTGTGTTTTCATGTGCAAGTGTGCTCACAGTCTTGTGGAATGACTGTATCAAGTTTAATAATTAAAAGCTTGTTCAAAGCTCCAACCTTAAGTTTGCACAAAAATACTAGTGAAACTTAAGCACCACTAATAATAAAGTCCCAAGCGTAAAAAAAGCAGTGTCAACGTTCATTCCATTCAATTAACCACATTAAACACTAATATTCATGGCTCACCACTGTAACGAAATCCCAACTCTCTGAAAAAATAAGATCTGAGCTCCGAGACTGAGTTTCCATTATGAACAGACAGCTCGCACAGAGGCACTGAGAGTGTTTACATGCCGAGTTACGGCCTACTCCTGAGAGACGCTCCACTTTTACCAGTCGACAAACATCAAGCTCAGTGCTGTCAGTCAAACTGGCCCCCAAATCCCAAGCCTCTCAAAGCCCCCGGTCCCTCCCACCACAGCGGCATGTTAACGGAGGCATGTACACAGTCACCAGACTCCCTGCCCTTCACTTTTCCACAATGCATGGACAAACTGGTTTGGAAAAATATCATGACGACACACTAAGTGTGAAATATCTAATGTCCTACTAGTTAGAAGCTGTTCTACTTTCTCAAGTATATACACAAACATGACTGAATGTTAAGGCAACAAACAGAAAAAATTCCACTGTATGTAACTTATGTACTAAAGGGATAGTTCACCCAAAAATGAAAATTTTAGACTCCCAGTTGAGATTGTATATAGTGTGTCAATGGTCAATTTGAGAGATAGGTGGTTTTAATGCACTTATAAGTCTGCGATCCACTGTAAAGCAAGAAGAAGAAGAAGACGCCTCATGTGCAGACTGTGTCGAGGATGCGCTCATTACATTTACATTACATTTAGATTTATTCATTTAGCAGACGCTTTTATCCAAAGCGACTTACAGATGAAAACAGTGGAAGCAATCAAAAACAACAAAAAGAGCAATGATATATAAGTGCTATAACAAGTCTCAGTTAGGTTAACACTACACGTAGCATGGGATTTTAACTTATATAATAAATAAAAAGAAAACAGACAGAATAAAAAAATAAAGCTAGTTAGCTTTATTTTATTAGCCAGTTAGATTTAGATTTGGATTCTGATCTTGCCAGTCTTAGAGCTTCAACAACTGAAAGCAAGCAAACATTCTGACAGTTCAGGCATTGCAGTGAATCAGAGATAAAAAATTATATAAATACTGTTCAGTTTCTTGCACAAACTTATCATTTTGTGTCTTCACACATCAATGTCTTTACTCATCAATGTCTTTTTTTTTCACCTGGCCCCTCCTCCTCAGACTTGATGCACACACAGGTTGCCAGACTGATGACACCAACAGGAATGAACACCCTTGATGATGAATGAAATGAAATACACTGTGTTTTCTGCCAACTGGCCGAAATACAATTGGGTAAACTGGCGGTGGGCGGGTTTTACAAACCAAAACAGAGAACGACATTCCGTTTTTCATATAAAAAGTATGTTAACTTAGCACGTTTCTTAAATACATGCAAACATTTATGGTATTTTTATGCTTTAGTAGAGTCAAAAACTTACAGCACCTTTAAGGGGGCAACAGAGTTACCTTCAACTGTGCCTTTGAGCCAAATGTGTTACTTAGTTTTATATATATATATATATATATATATATATATATATATATATATATAGTTATGGACTATTTAGCATATTAATCAAGTAAACTTAGTGGGATGGATTACCCATAATTTTAACACAAAGTTTTTCCCAAACCTGTCTTGAAGGCACCCTACCACCATACACAAAACAAACATCATCAGCTTAGTAGCAGAGACATCAAAATCTGAATGTGGTTGTCTTCAATAAGGTAGACATCTAAACTGTGCAATGGTGGGTACCTCTAGGAAAGATTTGGGACGCACAGCTGTTTGCAAAT
Source organism: Carassius auratus (assembly GCF_003368295.1). Lineage (NCBI taxonomy): Eukaryota > Metazoa > Chordata > Actinopteri > Cypriniformes > Cyprinidae > Carassius > Carassius auratus. Next base: position 27,293,201 of record NC_039246.1, on the reverse strand, counting down.
GGCAACCCTGCCCTTTCTGAATCAGATTTACAAGATCTTTGTTAAAGATGGCTTGTCGAAAGGTGTCTGTGCCTGAGTTGAGATCTTGAGAATTTGTATTTAAAAACCAATTCAGAACCAACAGCAGCACAACCCCATGAAGAACAGGTACGCATTTAAATTGCACAATGTTTGCAAACCAATTTTATTTTGTGTAGTTGCATTTTGGTGGAAGTCTCATGGATTCAGTGAAATTAGATCAAACACTTTCATTTGCATTTTGTCACAATGTAATTACAGTACGTCCAGTGTTATTGTCCAATATTAGGGAATGTGCAACGTGACTAATATCACAATAGAGCAAGATTTTCAACCTCTGGTGTTCTGAAAGCTTCCACCCACATGTTCCAATTACATTTCTTAAGCCTGCAGAAGAACTTGTGCATGCACTGAGTTGCCTAACCATTCATGTGAAAGAAAGTCACTAATGAAAGAGATGAAAACAGGACGACATGACATTTGCTTAGTGAGTGATGTGGCTGGCCCATTTCCATACTAATATATAAACATGCAAATGCATGGTTTGAAGTGCCTAATTAGTTGTAAGAAGTATGAATTTGTTAATAAACATTATTTATGAAGTTTGTCTGTGTTCCTTGATTTATCAGGTTAGAAGAGAGACTGATGTGTAAAGTATTGATGAAGGGGCTCCTTTTAAGTTCCTCCATACAGTTTTACATGAGAAATGGTATAAAAACTTAACAACCGAAGTTTCTAAATGCATGGCAATGGTGACTATTCATGCACTAGAATAAGGAGAAATGTTTGAGCTTTAGGTGGGATTTTGTCCAAAAAAATAAATAAATAATAATAATAATAATTTGCCCTAAGGCTATCAGTCAAGTCATTGTCCAAACTTACAAAGACCATGGGCTCTCTGCAAGCTCTGTGGAAGTGATTAAACCAACGCTATCTCACGACCAATTCGTACGTATTTTTATACAAATTTTATACAATTTGTCTAAACCCCAGTGACGGTTAGGTTTAGGGGCGGAGTTAGGTGTAGGTCATTTGTACAAATTCATACGAATTGTGCAACTCGTAAAATATGTACGATTTGGCAACAATCGTATGAATTTGTACGAGTGTGATCTTAATCAAATCCTCACAACATTAATAAATATCTATTTTACTTTTCTGCTTTTGGAAGGAGGAGGAAAAAAATCTGTCTGAAAGTCTGAATCAGTATAAATGTGTGTACATGACTTCATTTTTATTAGTGGGTTTACTACTCTCTTACACAAGTTAAACTTAGTCTGTGTCTGTTTCACACTCACTCACACTCACTTCAGCAATGGCCCAATGATGTCATCTTTAGGGAATATTAGTTAAAGATTTTATCCTGCAAAGATTTCATTCTACAACCAAGAGACAAAAACAAGAATACCTTTTCTAAAAAGAACCACTGAAGCAGAAGGGTTATTATTATGATAACATTATGGCAAGCAAGCATTAAGAATATGCCCAATTATTCCCCTACAATTATGTTAATTATCGTATTTAGTGCAAATTGTGGTTCACAGTCTGAAATACATAATCAGTGGGTTCAGAGTAATCATGTAAATTGTGAACAATTAAAATGCGTTGGACTTAAAGCATATTCGAATAGTCATAACACAGCAGTACCATAACCTTCAAGTTGTAGCCTATCTCATTAGCATCTTGCAGGTCAGTCCCCTTAGTTGTTCTTTGAAAAGCTTTTAATGCATTAAAAAAAATTTTTTTAGAGTAATGTAAGTTAAAATAGAGCCATTTGTTAGTTCAGGGATTTTGCAGTATTTTTGAGTTTTCAAAAAATATATATCAATATCTGCTATAAGCTGCAAAGCACAGAGCATCTAAATCCATTCCAAAAGTACTTTGTATACAGAAGGTGTAAAATTTAGTCCCTGTTGCTACAAACTCTCAAGCTCTCAGATGGCATCCAGAGGCTTGATGAATTAAGGATGAAAATTGCTACAGACAATGTTTTTCTCTGCCAGAATGAATAAATGAATATTTGAACCAATACCTAAAACTTTTTAGGACTGACTGGATTTAGAAAAAAGTCCACATACTTTGTTTTACAAATCTCCAATGATCACGTATGATTATACATTGTTCACATATCTGATACCAGTGCTGTTTTTCACGCACTCCTATTACTGTAATTGTATAAAAAAATATCTCTGAATTATAAACTTGTCAGATGCGAGCTGTTGTAATGTTAGCTATAACTATGGAGTTAACAGACCCTAAACAACATTCTGAACATTTCTTTAGTTTTAAAGAGACTATGTCAATCATATCCAAATAATAGAATGCACAACACACAGTGGTTTTTATCACAGAATAAATAAGTGAGCCATTGAATTGGCAGGTTTGTAAAGGAAGACTATGACTGAATCATCAGGTTTTGTCCCAGCACAGAGCAGAAGATTGAATCAGCAGCTATGGGTTAATAGATTTTCACCCTCATCTTGTGGGACAACTCAATGCCCTGAACAAGCTTTTCTACCTGCTCAAGCAAATGTTCTGCCAAATGTCACTGGTACACAGCCAGGACAATGTATGTAAATCTCCTAGATTCCCAGAGTCAGTTTCTATTGACTTCTGAGCTATACAACATAACTTATTTATATAGTCTGTCCACAAACAAATATACTCTGTCTTGATTTTGAGAGCACACATTAACATCAGTGCATTACTGACCATTACATCAAATTCAGTTTATGATGAATGAAGTTACACCACAAATTAAAATGCATAGACTGAATTCATATGATATTTGTAAATAAAATGATATCAGGTAGATGGGGAAAAACACAGGATCGGGTGCTAGTCAACACTGTAGATAGGAGTTGTCGGTAGCACTTTATTTTACAGTCCAGTTCCTCATGTACATACTATGTACTTATTATAGTAATTACAATAACTATGTAATAACTAGGAACTAACCCTGAACTTACCCCTAAACCTAAACCTACCCAATGTAGCTACCCTGTATTACAAGAACTTTTTAGATAAAAACACTGTAAGTATGTAAATACACACTATAAGTAGATGTAAGTCAATGTACTGTAAAATAAAGTGCAACCGAGTTGTCGATAAGGATAATTAGACAATATTTTTCAGAGCGTGCTATTGTACTGGAACCTTGCAGGTTTAGGACTGCTGTGGAGAGCTGACTCACAAAGCTTTTGGGGAAAAAAAGGAAAATATACTTTAAATATATACCTGCATGAGTGAGTCATTGAGTCATTCATTCAACCGATTCATTCAAACTGCTGATTGATTCAGTAACTAAACACTGTTGTGTGTTGCTCAGACACAAAACAGTTCTGCTGTGGTTTTGTTGTGTCTAAAATGTAAGTCAGATTGTTTGGTTTGCAATATACTCTATTATGTCAAATTGCATATAGTTTTAAACAACAATTATAATGTTATCATAGACTATATATATCGTGCACCCCTACTATCCAGACTTATTTGCTGTTATTGTGAAAAACGCATCTATACAATATCTAGTCAGCTGTGGTATTACTTTAATTTGGCTAATACAGACTGTGAACAGAGAGCTTGCATAAACCCAGTTATGACAGAGCTCCTGATAAAGGCTTAAAATCTAAGATGACAAATATTGAGATGACAAGAAATCTGTCTGGCTAAACATCCCCAATGTTCTCTCCTATCGAGGTCATAGGATTTTATGCTTGATTGTCAACTGAAATATCCCAGTCATGTTTGTTCTTGGCAAACGACTGTATCCGCAATTGCTTGCAAGTAAAGCTTTATGTGATTACTTTGTATCATCTTCAACATTAATGAACATTGCTCAGTCTGTATAAGCACTTGTCACTCTTTATACTTGTCCTCATCTAGACTCATTTACCCATTTAGGACTTTTTGGAAATCAAGAAAACATGTCAGGCTAAATAAAGGACCACCACTTCTCTAACCTATTCACTTTCTCAATCTTACACACATACAGTGCACACACACACACACACACACACACACACACTGGATCTGTCAGGCATGGTGAGGCTGCAGGGCTCCTTTAACATTCTGATGAGACACATCTATTAAATGTCACCCTGCTAGACGGAGAACCACAGGCCCAGATTCTAACACAAGGGAGCAAAGAGAACGAGACTGAGAAAGAGACAGTTAGGAGAGTCCCTGAAGAAATTTATAGGTATGAGTCACTCAGAAACTGACAATAACCGTAACCTTTTCACCAGTGCAGTGTTTGAGACAAGAACAAGGCGGCATCAAGCCAGTCTGTCAGAGAAGTTCACATCAAGTTTACTGTACAAACAGAATACACAAAACATTCTGGTGCCCAACAGTCTTGCAGGCGCATCTAACTAAATTTTGGACTCCAAATGTACAATTCTTGCAAATGCTATTACAAAATCATGCAAAAGCGAAACTAAAAGAAACACTCATTTGTTGGACAGCAGAAACGCTTACAATGCATTTGCATCTAACATTAGCTGTGTTTCAATCCATCTATTTTTATGTGAATTTTGGAATATTGAATAAATAAAAAAATTAAAAAACGCTGTATAGAAACGTCAAGATGCACATAAATTCTAAAAATGCACATAAAAAACATATGCACACATTTAAGTGAGATCAACTTTTTATCCGATAAGAAAAATATGCGCATAAACTATGATGGAAACACATTCACATTTCAAGTATTTCTGTACAGTTGCCTTACATGACTACTGTACATTCTCAAACAGCATCATCCAGTCATTTATATCATATATGAAAGTTATTATATTCATTGGCTTCTCCTATATTCTAAGTGATATTTAGCACCACAGTTTACCAGGAAGTGACGATTTTGTTCTCTTTGACTTGGATGGAAACGGTGCTTTATTCGCACGTTTTATGCGATATTCCATTTTTGCATATATTTTATTTTTAAGCTTTGGATGGAAACATAGCTACTAACACAAGACAAGCAAGAAACAAGGGAACACAATGAATTGGTCAAAACTTGGACTACAAGTTTGACGGAATCAGCCAGACTCTGGGGAAGAGCTCTGGAGAAACAGAATCTTTACCGGGTCTGAACATTGCCATGGCAACGGGAGCCCTTTACAAGGGTGTGTGTGCACACAGCAGGGAAAAGCCTGGGACTGTGGTTTTCAGCACTTCATTTTTCTCCTTTTTTAGCCATTCATTTTCTCTCAGCTGCTTCTAACTGAAATAACAAAAGTGTTAAGTCAACTTAAGTCACCTTTGTTTATATAGTGCTTTAAACAAAATACATTGCGTCAAAGCAACTGAACAACATTCATTTGTAAAACAGTGTGTCAATCATGCAAAATGACAGTTAAAGGCAGTTCATCATTGACTTCAGTGATGTCATCTCAGTTCAGTTTAAATAGTGTTTATACAATCATTTGCAATCAAAGTCAACGATATCGCTGTATCTGATCTGGATGCAGACTGGATCTGGTGGCTACGGTGACCTCGGAATAAGAGAGAAACAGACTAATATTAGCGTAGATGCCATTCTTCTAATGATGTAGAAAGTACATCAGGTGTTATGGAAAGTGTTCCCGGTTCCGGTTTACCTAATTAATGCAGCCTAAAAATCCTTTAACAGATTTGGATATTAGAAACACATTAGTGTGTTATGTGTATGCCAGGTTAAAGAGATGGGTCTTTAATTTAGATTTAAACTGCAAGAGTGTGTCTGCCTCCCGAACATTGTTAGGTAGGTTTTTCCAGAGTTTAGGCACCAAATAAGAAAAAAGGATCTGCCACCCACAGTTAAGTCTCTCTTTCACCTTTTTTTATTTTTTCTGTTTTTATGAATCTATATGGTATGAACGTGTTCAGAATGTTCAAGTGTAACACCCTGACGAGGGCCTGCTTGGGCTAATACACTTTGCTTGCTAAGTGAGTGCCTAGATATGGATTTTGCTGGGTTTTTTTTTTTTTTTTTTGTCATTTGTAAGCATTTTTTGATAAGGATGTGTGTGCAGGATCTCTGTCTTTGTCTTGTTGCAGAATCATGCACATTTCTGCATGCTTTTCTGCTGCAGGAGGTTATGTGAAAGATTTCTTGCTCTACACTTCTTACTGAAAATAGTGTTATTGATTGTCACCCCCTCCAGTTTGCACTATCAAATAAGCCTTCAACCTAAAAAATGGCAAAGTCAATATGTAAGCATAAGACAAATGTTGAAATACTCTCATATGGCTCCACAAGATCCCTTATAATATGTGGTATGGGTCTAGTTTAGTATGGTACTGTATTTGACTAGTCTAACCACTTGAGATATAGTCTTCTGGTTGATATTTGACACAAGATGAATGCATCCAGTGACCTTCAACTACAGGTGAGGAAATTCAAAGTCTGAGTTTGCAAAGTTAAAAAAAAGTAAAATATTCAAACTCTGATTATCAGTTTGTCTGATAAATGACAGAAGTGAAAACCAGTTTGAAAATAGTCATTTACATTTACATTTACATTTACATTTATTCATTTAGCAAACGCTTTTATCCAAAGCGACTTACAGATGAAGACAGTGGAAGCAATCAAAAACAACAAAAAGAGCAATGATATATAAGTGCTATAACAAGTCTCAGTTAGGTTAACACAGTACACGTAGCATGGAATTTTAACTAATATAATAAATAAAAAGAAAACAGATAGAATAATAAAAAATAAATTGTTGTAAAAAAATTTGTAATGACATTTGGTGATACTAGCACTGAGAAAATTACAAACTTCCACCTTTAGTAATTCCTCATTAAGCCTAAAAAAATAAAAAAAGGAATGTTCCATATATTTTTTCCTCAAATATTTTAATCATCTCTTCCTTCTTCCAAAGCAAACAAGTGCAAACTCAACTGATTTCAATGCTTTGTTTAGAATATAGACCTAAATCCCAGAAAGCTTGTTATTTACAGTAGAGATTTTGGAAGCAGTTAAAGTCCTGTCATGAATGACAAAACGGCTTCTTCAAACTTGTGCATTGTCTTCATTATGGAATATTACGGATAACAAGGAAGGATCCATAGAGTAAACATCGGACGAAGAATTGAGGGCTGATGAGCCTTTATGTAGATGAATTTACCACTCAGTTGAGCTACAGCGTGGCTTCTTAGGGCTTTCGGCCAAGGATAATAACAATGATTTATACAAGCTGTACAGCACTGAAGGAAATGCGTTAGTTTACTTCATGAGCCTATTAGGAGAAGCACAACAAGAGCCATTACAGCTTACAACAACAATAAGAAAGGATAACTCAGCCTGACCAATTTATGTAATTGAAAATGAGTCTGTCATCACTGAATTATAATACACACTATATTACAGAGAAAATATTCAAGGGCTCTTCATTTCTTCAGCCAAACCATGTGCATATATTGCTTTTCTGCTGGCTTCAGATCTGTGGGGTTTTCAGTCCGTATTTATTACAATTCCTTACACACAAACACACACACACACACCTGTCCATCCCAAACCAGGTGCCATATAAGTGGAAACCCTGACAGATTTGTGCCTACAGGACCCATTATTTATCAGTACCAAAGAGGAGCAGCATTTTGCTTCTGGAGAATATTTATGTAGCTCTATTACTGATGCTGCTCACACAACAGCATTTCTGCTGAAGCGTGGGATTATTTGTAAATGTTACGCATTACGGCAGCTTCCTGGAGACGTTGGGAATTCCGTGTTTCTTGCCAAAATGGAGCACACAGTTAGAGAGAGGACAGATTCTGTAATGGCCGAGGGAACATGTAAAGAATGCTAAATGCATGTTGAAGGGAACAGTGTGTTTTCTGAAAAATGCAGATTGTGTAGGGATGATGCAGTTTGGTAATCCCGGAGGAAAAGCGCCAGGTGGGTGGCAGCCTGTTGGTCTGCGTCATGACATGAACTCAAAGTAAGCACTCAGGGACCGGTTTTAAAGTCCTGGAGGGTCTGAATATAATGCCAAAGTGCCAGACAAAAATTGCCCTGACCACAGCCTCTGAATTGTTAAATCATTCCCCTTGCCACATCTTGTTTCCTTATATTGCATTTGTAAAAATTGCATTGCATTTGTCAGGTATAATTAGTCAAGTGCATTTCATATTTTCTCCCACCCAGCACTTCTCGTCATCTGCATCATGCCTTCAAAATTGCTACAAAAAATAAATTTATTAAATTAAGTCTTTACGGTATTTTGTGATGTTGCATTGCCTGGCAGGTAAAAACCTTAAATCAAATAATTAAATGACCTGGTGAATTTTGATACTAGTAATATGAAATGTAATACATTCAGCAAATATGCTAGGAACAATGCAATACATGCAATGACATAGAAATCTCACTAACCTTAAAGATCACCCAAAGGTGACCCATCTGCCTGAACAATGGTATCCTTCAGTTATCTTGGCTTAGTGAGGAGTGGTTCATTTTCTGATGGTCAGTGATGTTACTTAAGTCTAGAGTGACTGGGTTCTATGAAGATGATGGAAGTTTAATTTCTCTCATGACTTCACATAACTGAAGGTGGGAAAATATGAGAAATAGAGAAGAGCAAGAGGTACACATACTGAAGGGTATGGTTATGAAAATACTTTTAGCTGAAGTATAAATCGGAACTGGGGAATAAAATCATCACTGGGTCAATTAAAAGTCCAGCCTTGACAGTTATGGAGGAGAACAATACTGCTCACTCTGGCATAAATGCTGTTTTAACACTTCTCTTTGAGAGCTGTGCTTGAGGACTATGGGCTTGACCTGCAATAGCAGCAACCTTCTAAAGTAAAAAATAAAAATAAAAAATGCATGCTTTTATCAGAACCAGACATCAATTGAAAACAGCCAGTCAAAACAGGAGTATGCTAGGCTCAGTTACAGTGTAATGTATGCTAGTGTGGTTACTGAATAATACATGCACCCACCCACCCACAAACATGCATTCCTGATATTTATTAGACACTCCCACACCTTTGTTCACTTAATACCTTTTGAATACTTTTTTTCATGAAACTACCAGATTTATGGCATTCAATAAGTATCATCTGGGGCTGGGATGTTTGTCAAATCTTGACAAATCAATGACGTTTAAGTTAATAAGTTTTCTTAACTTGGACAAAAAGGCCTTGTTCAGTCAGAGAAATATAGAAAAAAATTGCTTTTGTGCCATAATTCAGTTTCTGAATGACAAACTTTGCAAATGTACATTTAAAATATTTTTAGTTTGTCATAAAGAGGCATTATAACACAAACACTAATTATTACACCTCTCAAACACTTTTCTGATTCCTCTTTTTGCTCTGTGGTCAGTTATCTGCCTCTAAATCACTCAGACAAGACTTCATATTTTCACATACTGGCCTGTTTCACCCTTTGGTTAATAAGTACGTCAGACAATTTTATATAAAAACAGCCTTAAGTGGCATGATGCATTGAATGCCAATGAATCTCTCCAGAGAAAGAGTGTTATTATGCGTTAAGAGAGACATGAGCAGTCAGGCTGCAGTAATGGAGATTATAGATGCAGTTATGAATGTCGAGATGTAAAATGAATGGGGCCTTGCTGACAGTTCCTTTGTTAGTTTTAAAACAATATAATTTTTAAAGAGGTTGCACATATTATACTCTCTCTTTCTCCTTTTTCTCTTTCACTTTCTGTCTTCCACCACTCAAATTTCAGTATAGTGTCACACTGAAAAAAAACTCAAAATTACATTAAGTCTCCAGAGTTGTTTCATTTAGCGATCGACTGTGTCAATGTACTATGTTTGCAGATGTTTCTACTAAATTTCTGGAAATAAACACATAAACAACTAAGACACTAATTGACAGAGTAAAAGTGTTGGATTACAAAATTTAAGAATTGCTCACCACCCCGAAATACATAAAAAGACTTAAAATTGTAAATAATATTTTTTAACCTGTCCATCCACATAATGAAATTCAAAGTGTTCCCAAACAACACTGTATGTACTTTTTTTAAATCTGTTTATTTAAGAGAAGAAAATATGCCATAAAGATATGGAACCATATGAGGAAGGATGTGTAAATAATGACAATTTTTATTTTAGGATGAACTCCCTTGTGTTCATCCTAAACTCCAGTGTATCAAGGGTAGCTCTATCTGAATTTCCTCTGTGCCAAGCTTAGGCCAGGGGGAAAAAGTGCAAACAAATTTGTGCAGAGGGAACTCTGCTGGGACAGAAAATTAGATTTATTTATCTCTTTCTCCCTCCTTTAAAAATTCAGAGAATAGCAATTTATATTCAAGAGAAGATGCAGTTTGTGCTCTAAATTCTCCACTACATTCTGAAAGTAACCACAGGCGCTGAGGAAAAGGCAAGAAAGGGACCTAATCTTTCTTCTACATACAAACAGGGCATGCCAAGCTCTCTGTCAGAATGCCGGGTAAAAGAATAAGCAAGAGGAACACCAGTGGTGCTGCTACAGGCTTCTTTTCACCATGCGGTGCATCCTCTAATGAGGGAAAACTTCTCAAATGTGCTTCTTTAAAATTCTGCTTCTGTCCCTGGCACATTCACACCTAGCTGGACAAAAACGCATTATAACCTGGTTAGAAATAACTATGGCAAGAGGAGATATGCAGGCACACTAAAATATGAACCTCATTCAACAGATTTGATGTTTTAGGGGATTACTTTAATGCTCTGCTGTCCTTTTGACCAAATTATTTTAAACTAGATTTTTACATTTAAATGCATTCATGCATTTGGCAGAAGCTTGTGCAAACGTGTGCTTCTGTGAATTGGACCCGTGACCTTGTCAGATGAGCTACAAGAACATTTACTATTCCTTTTAGATTTGACCACTACAATGGCAAGTGTTAGGCGTTTGCCTGTGAAGATAGTAAAGTGTTCCAAGTGGATTCTAGGCTTGTGCATATTAAATCACATTTTCATATTCAAGTACCAATTATATAGAAAGTTTGAATAGTCTTCATGTTATGCGGTCAATGCAGAGTTAACTGCGGATTGTCAGTACAACACTGCCTTGCAAGCAGTGTAGAAATGTGCACGAGAGTGCAAAAGCTTGACTGAAAAAGGTTAGGAAGGTGAAGCGGGAACAGGCCAGCGATTCGTCTGTGGGATTCATGGGAAATCAATTTGTGGTAGTACAGTCACACAAGGGTAGGCTTCAAATAGACCCCCAAAACAGCACATGACAGAAAAAGTGTTTGTGCAGACTCTCTCACTGTGCCATGTTAAACATGAATAGTGCTTTTTGATATTTGAGGCTGTTGTGTTGTTTCATTATGGGAAATAAGGAAATCCAGAACATGAAGGAGATCCATCAGTCAAAGAACAAGAGATTGGAAACATGCATGAATCATACAAAACATTACTCATGTTGTTGTTGCAAAGACTTGATCTGTACCCTTTGCGCCTTCTTCATAAGACACGGCTGCCCTCCTGCAAAGAATCAAGAGTTTACCAAGCTAGAATTAACAGATATTATTTCTTGGCTTGGAGGATCTTGTGTGAGTGATATCAGATGTGCTTGTTTTATTCATTTATCAAACACTGCTACAGTTGCAAAGCTCAGGCTTGTGTTTGTATCTCATCTCAAGTGTCCCTGGAGAGAATCTTGATTGCGTCTGCCACTGAACAAGGCTGAATGATGCACAACCAGTTAGGTGTTTAAAATTATTGTAATAGCCTTTAGGATCAGATACTGGGGTATATGAAAAAGTTATGTCAGCATGACAGGAAATAAAAGTAGCATTGAATAAATGGCACCAATTGGCTCCTCTGTTATAACCTAAATTGTACTCTGTCATATCTGCTGCAAAAATATAGATTTAGCATTTTGTTCATCGAATTGGATGCAAGTCTTTTGAATCAGATAGCTATTTTAATGGAGTGAGTAGAAACTGACAAAAGTTTCAGATCCTTGTTTCCAAGGTGACAACTTTTACAGACGTACCATTCTTGGTCCAATGAATGTGGACTATAAAGAAACGCATTACAAAAAAGAAACCAGGTATACAGGAAAGAAATGTGCTAATTGCTCAGTTGGTAGTAAGCCAACACAAAAGGCCAATCAGTGGTATTATTGAATGATTGCTGTATCAAAAGTCAAGTAAAAAAGGAGATTGACAGCTAGGCATCACACATTTCTGCCCTAATTCTGAACCACTTTCATCGAAGAACCAAGACTGACTGGAAAGAATTGTAACTTTATGAAGGACATAATGGTAGTTGGCCACTAAAACACATAAAACATGTGGATTTTTTCACTTTCGTGAATCATCGTGGTCCCCTCACATATGGCACATTTATGACTATGGATATGACATCAGGTATACGGGTTACAGTGATGTTAGGAACAAACAAAAAAAACTATTACAAAACATCCAATTACGCATAAGATTATATTAATAGAAATAAGAATCAAGTAAGATAGCAAGGTTTGAATATTAGTCTCATCTATTCTGAATGTGTTGCAGACACATTGAAATGTCACTGGTAAAGGACTTTTTCAATTTTTAAAGGAGTTCCCTTGCACTGACATTTAATCAGAAAGCGCTTCATCAGAATCAGAAAGAGCTTTATTGCATTCAAGGAATTTGTTTCAGTGACATAAGCTTACAGTACAGAGAGACAACAACACCACACAGACTATATATATATATATATATATATATATATATATATATATATATATATATATATATATATATATATATATATATATATATATATATATATATATATATATATATATATATATAAATTGTATGAACAGTTGTGCTATAGATGATAGTGGAATAGAATAGAGTGAGATGCAGTACTAGGATGGTGGTGGTAACAAATAAATATAAGAATATTGCACATTTTTATTGCATAAGTGGGGAACATTTAACTGTTTGTTAGGTATATTTCCTGGGGGAAGAAACTGTTCTTGTGTCTGACTGTTCTGGTATTTGTGGCTCTGAAGCGCCAGCCAGATGGCAAAAGTTCAAAAAGGGGATAACTTGGATGCGAGGGATCCAGAGTGATTTTCTGAGCCCTTTTCCTCACTCTGGATGTATACAGTTGTTGAAGGGTGGGCAGAGGAGCACCAATAATCCTTTCTGCAGTCCAAACTGTTCTCTGTAGTCTTCTCATGTCTGATTTTGTAGCTGAATCAAACCAGACAGTTATTGAAGTGCACAGGACGGACTCAGTGAAGGCTGAGTATAATTTTTCAGCTTCTCCTGTGGCAGGTTACACTTCCTCAGCTGGCAAAGGAAGTACAAACTTTGTTGGTCCTTTTTAACAATGGAATAAATGTGATTGTCCCACTTCAGGTCCTGAGAGATGGTGCTTCCCAGGAATCTGAATGACTCCACTGCAGTCACAGTGCTGTTCATGATGGTGAGTGGAAGGAGTGCAGGAGGTTTTCTCCTGAAGTCCACGATCATCTCCACTGTTTTGAGCGTGTTCAGCTCCAGGTTGTTAAGACTGTGCCAGACAGCCAGCTGCTCAAACTCTTGCCAGTAAGCAGACTCGTCACCGTCCTGAATGAGGCCGATGAGTCTGGTGTCATCTGCAAACCTCAGGAGCTTGACAGAGGGGTCTTTAGAGGTGCGGTCTTTGGTGTACAGGGACAAGAGCAGGGGGGGAGATAACACATCCCTGAGGGGCACCAGTGTTGGTAGAGCAGCTGTTTGATGTGAATTTCCCCAGTCTCACTAGCTGTTGCCTACTGTCAGAAAGCTGGTGATCCACTGACAGATAGAGCATGGAACAGAGAGCTGGGTCAGTTTGTTCTGGAGTGCTGTTGGGATGATGGTGTTGAATGCCGAACTAAAGTCCACAAACAGGATCCTCACATAAGTTCCGGTTTTGTCAGATGTTGCAGGTTGAAGTGATGTCCCATGTTTACTGCATCATCCATGGAGCTGTTTGCTCCAGTAACGGTCCAGTGATGTCCTTCAGAGAAGCCTTCTCAAACGACTTTATGACGAAACACATTAGAGCTACAGGCATGAAAGACATGAAAACTCAGATGAAATGGCCTTAGGGCAACAACAGAGATGGTTGACTCACTTTGTTTAACATTTTAATTACAAATTTAATGGGACATGGCTCAATTAGGACAATTTAGATGTAGTAAAATAGAAAATTCTTTACTTCAGAAGGTTTTAATGAACATACTGAAGGTAGTAGAAGATGTGACCAGAAAAATGTCTGATCTTTCTTTGTTGTAAATAAAAGAAAGCTGAGTAGCAACACATTCCAGCCGTTAAATGTAATGTGACCTTGCAGCACACGGGGAAAAAAACTTAAATTATATTATAATTTAATTATAGATATTTAGCATGAAAATTAAGAAAATTAAGAACAATGATAAGAACCATTTCTCATGCATGGCTGACTTTCCTAAAACAAACAAACAAACACACACACACACACACACAAAAAACAACAACAACAACAACAACAACCAACCAAACAAACAAACAACAACAAAATTCAAGTACTGCATACACTCAAGATGAGAAATGATACTTGTGTCTTTGGAAACACCCCACATACTGTTAGTGTATGAAACAGCTCATTTATAGAACTTTTCCTTTTAGAATCAATTTTTCGATTTGATGGTTTAGTGCCTGACAGGACACTGGGGCACTTTATTCATTATAGCAGCTGCCAAGTAGCACTAATGAACGATGAGGTTGTCTGAGCAGAAATAAGGTCAGCCTTTGGTTGAAAGAGCTGATTGGGAATCTTGTCCCTTTGGGCATTGAAAAAATGAAAAGGTTGCTATAATAACCCTGGCCACCAGAAGGGGGCAATGAAAGCCAAATGAGTTTACCATGGTTTGTATATGTTCCCTTTATCTCTCCGTGCTTTTCTCTTTTTCTCTCTTACCATTTTTCTCTGGCTACATCGTAGTCTACCACAAAGGCAAGGCCACACAACAAATACAAAAGTATGCTATACTTTTATAAATATTTATATAATTATATATTTATTATATAAATATTTGCTAAATATTACAAATGTAACTGTTTTTTTGTCGAAAACTACCAAGACATGACAATTTCACTGCTACTCTTTAAATATAGCACACTAAGGGTGCTTTCACACCTGTAGATTGATTGCATTGTTCGGAAACAGGGATTAAAATTATTAAAAATGTTGATTACAATTTTTGGTGCAGTTCACTTCCACACAGCAAAGTTTCTAAATGGACCAAAATTGTTAATACATGCGAGTCGCATGCAAATAAACTGTCCTCTCATTGGTCAAAGTTCCACTAGGCTATTTATTTTCAGGAATTTCTCTTATAGCTTTCATCAGTCAA